>NC_088337.1:20560000-20562500 GCF_036884655.1 Musa acuminata AAA Group | reverse complement strand
AATGCCTTATATTGTGCACTTGACAAAAATGAATTTAATCGTGTTTCGATGTGTGACTCGGCTTTTGATATTTGGAGAACTCTAGAGGTCACTCATGAAGGCACTAGCCGAGTGAAAGAGTCCAAAATCAATATTCTTGTGCATTCTTACGAACTTTTCCGGATGAAACCAAGTGAGTCCATCGGAGACATGTACACCCGGTTCACGGATGTCATCAATGGACTCAAAGCTCTTGGTAAAAGTTTTTCTAATTTTGAACTAGTCACTAAAATCTTAAGATCCCTTCCAAAAAGTTGGGATCCAAAAGTTACGGCCATTCAAGAGGCCAAGGACCTTAAAACATTCCCTCTCGAAGAACTTATTGGGTCTCTAATGACCTACGAAATGAACAATGTGACAAAAAAGAAACTCGAGAACAACCTTCCAAATGATAGGAAGGATTTGGGACATAGAACACATGAAGACCACTCGAGCATAAGCTCAAGTGATGGTGAACTTCAACTACTAATGAAACAAAAATTAAAAAGCAAAAAGAATGGAACTACTTGCTTTGAACGCAAGAAGAACAAAAGTTGGGATGAATTGAGCTCTTCCGAAGACGAGGAGAAAATCAAGAAAGGCGAGGTGGCAAACTATGCCTCACCCTCTTTCAACAATGAGGTAATCAAAATCCCACTAATTTATTTCGAAATTACATAATACCTTCTTGAGTTATTTTTAATTTAGTTTAGGATTAATTTTCTTGAAAATTGCTTGTGTTATGTTAATGCAATAAAATGTTAGATATAAATATAATGCTTATACACCTAGTAAGATTAATCTTATATATGTGCTTGAGAAGCAAGAATTTGTACTTTGATGATTTCCATATTAATTTTCAATGACGATGCATGACTTTTGAATGGAAGGTTTGATGATTTTTTTTATGAACCTTATCTTTGGTTTTCAAACATGATGTATAGTTTTGACATAAGAACAAAAATTTGAAGCATGCTAATATAAAGTCAATCATATAAAGTAAAACTAAAGAAATTTTAAATATCTATAAGAATCATTCAAAATTATGTTCAATAAAACCTTACTTGATGTTGTAATGAAACTATTGAAAGTTTTGATGCTATGATTTGATAATTTTATGCATGAGATTGTAAAGTTATACATGATGATTTTTTGGTCTTGATGGTTTTTATGACAAAATTCATTTTTCGATCCTAAATGTTGATGCACATTTTTATCTAGCATAAATGACATGAATTTAAATAACTAAAAAGAGAAAAGCATTGTTCTTGAAAATTATTTTTCTCTATCTTGTTGATTTATATGAATCCCTTGAAAATGATTTTGGTTTGATGATTTGAATTACAAATGAGTTATATCAAAATCATGATATTGATTTGACTTGAAGTAATGAGTTGAAATCATTTTTTTTTGGAATTATGTGTTGCACTTTTTTATCTTGATGATCTTTGATTTTTTTTGTTTTAAAACGATGATGCATGGATTTGAAAGAAAAGGAGATGCATGCATGGAATCAATCAATAAGTTGAAACAAAAGGAGGAAAGATTTTTTATTGAAAATTTTCTTTTTCTCTATCTTATTGATTTATACCTAAGAGACCAATAAAATTATTTATGTCATTTTGAATCTCTTGAAAGAAATGTTGAGATTTTGATGATTTAGACGATTTGAATTTGAATGAGTTTTATCTAAAATCATGATCTTGATTCTGTGATATTTACAAATTAAGATTTATTATGAATCAAGATTTTTCATTAATCGATCTCCTAAGATTTTCTTTTGATTATTAATGAGTAGGTTTTTCAAAAAGAAATCATGTCTTCTGGTATTCACATGTTCTAATCCTTCATGATAAAATTTTTATGTAATTCCTTAAATTCATGAAATGTTTATCTCATCACCAATTATTTTCTTCTTGATATTCCTTTTTTGGTGATATAAAATCATGCATGAAATACTCTTGAGATTATTTTGATGCATACAAATGAAAAGTTATGATCATGCATGGTAGGATGCAATTTGACAAATTAATACCATTATGATTTGAAATATTTATAATTTGGAATGATGCATGCAATACTTATGCCTTTTATTATGATAATATATGTGATGTATTGCATATGATGTGAATCATGAATGCTTTAAATGATAAATGTCTTGATATCATGATTGATGATTTTGTTCTATGCATAAGATTTTTAAAATTATGCATAATGAATCTTGTAATTTACAGATTATCGATTTTCTTTTTACCATAATGAAAGTGCCTTATTGATCCTTGTCATAATAAATCTAGCACTTTCGGTTTTAAACATGATACATGTTTTTATTTGACATAAAAAAAAAGGGAGGCATGCTTGAATGAAATAAATTACATGAATTGAAGCAACTAAAAGAGAAGAACATTTTTCTTCTTGAAAATTATTTTTTCTATATTATTGATTTTGATGAATCTATTTGTATTATTTTTATGAATCTCAT
>NC_088337.1:18735000-19015000 GCF_036884655.1 Musa acuminata AAA Group | reverse complement strand
CGAAATCTCAAGGATTTAAATTTTAACTTCAATTTTTGAAGTCATTTGGGGTCTATAAATACCCAAATCTTTCCTACTTAAGAAAGTATAAAAGTAGAATAAAAACTCTATGATTCCAATGTTATAATCTTTTAAAGTGTAGAGTCCCTCCTTCTAGAGGTTAGTGATAGTCCTAAGGGAGGTGTGTTAGGGAACATTTGTAAAAGAGAGGTATAAAGGTTCTTTCCTGAGCTTATCAAAAGGAAAAAGAATTGTAAGAGGGTATTTGATCTTCTCCCATTGAAAGAAGATCGTTAGTGAACGTCGGTGGCCTCAATGGAAGAGGAATCGGGAGTAGACGTAGGTCACGACGACCGAACCACTATAAAACTCGGTTTGTATTCTATTTTGCTATTTACCTTTATTGCAAACTACCTTACTTGCTTATTATATTCTTACGAACGTTTTTAAGTTAAACATATTTTCGATAAGATTTTATCGAATGAAAATTTTGAATCGACATGACTTTTATGAAATCACTAATTCACCCCCCCACCCCACCCCCCTCCCCTCCTCTTAGTGTCGTCACGGTCCTAATAATCGGTATCAGAGCCAAGTTTCTCTCTGTTTGGTTTAACACCTAAGAGAGATGATTTTTTCGACTTTTAAGAGGGTCACTCTATCATTCGTCCTCCTATATTCAATAGGACGGACTATACATATTGGAAAACTCGAATGCGGATTTTCTTGCATTCTATGAACTTTGAAATATCGTTAAAAATTATTTTCAAAAATTTCTAATCTAATAAACAAATGGAATGATTTGGGAAAGAAAATTTTTTCTTTAAATGCAAAAGCTATGAATATTTTATTTTACGTTTTAGATAAAAATGAGTTTAATCATATTTCGATTTTTGAAACTGCACATGATATTTAGCACACTTTTGAAATTACACATGAAGGCACAAGTAGAGTTAAAGAGTCTAAAACAAATCTTTTGATGCATAATTTTGAATTGTTTCGAATGAAGACAAATGAAATTATTGTTAACATGTACACCCGTTATATGATATCGTCAATAGTTTAAAAGCTTTTGACAAATGTTTTTTTGAATCTTGAACTTGTTAATAAAGTTTTATGATCTTTTTCTAAACATTAGGATTCGAAATTAATTGTAATACAAGAGGCAAATGACTTAAATAATTTTTCATTGGAAGAACTTATCGGTTCATTAATAATATATGAAATGACTTATATGCCACATGATGAACTTGAGAATAACCTTCCAAAGAACAGAAAAGATTTGACACTTAGAACAAAAGAAGACTACTCGAGCGAAAGCTCAAGTGATGATGACTTTAAACTTCTCAAAAGTAAATTTAAAAGGTTTATAAAATAAGAATCAAAAACTAAAAATGAACTTAAAAAGAAGAAGCGGCCAAAGAAAAAGAAAGTATTAAAGGGACTAAGGATGAATCTAGTATATTTGAAGATAAAGAGTAAACCAACAAAGATAAAGTGGTAATGGCTTTCAACGGCAAGATAAATGATTCAATCGAAACTCCTTTACCTTACAATGAATTGCTTTATGCTTTTCGTAATTTATTTGATGAATTTAAATTAGTTAGTAAAAATTATAAATTACTAAAAAAGGATCATGCTTTTCTTTCTAATGAATTTAAAAAATTAAAAAATAAGCATGATAATTGCATGTTAAACTCTTGCACTAAATGTGAAGAATTAGATTCATGCAAAAAAAAAAAATTTATTATTACAATAAACGTTAGATAAATTTAAAATTGGTAGCAAATCTTTAAACATGATTCTTGCCAATAAGAGTCATGTTTATAGAAAGGAAGGAATTAGATTTATGAGTAACACTTAATAAAAGTTAATTATTTTCATTAAATGAACCACATTACATGTTTCCCATGAAAATATAAATAATTTTTGTGGTAGATTTAGACATTATGCCTATAAATGTTCATTTAAAAAGTATGACTCACATAAATTGGTTTAAGTTCCTAAATGAACCATAAATGACCTTATGTCAAAAAATAAGATAGATAGATCTAAACATGAGGGACTCAAAGTCAAATGAGTACCTATAGCAAATCTATCTTTCTTGTAGATAACTCTATAATCGAAAACTAGGAGCAAAAATAAAATTTTGATAGTGGATGTTTAAGGCTTATGACTAGAGATCCAACACTCACTAGCTAAAACAAAATGATTGTGATTGAAAATGCTTTATGTTTAATGAAATCATGCTTGATGATTTAATGATTTAATATTGCATGATGATTTGAAGTCTTGATTATTTTTGTAATGAATCTTGTTTTTTGATTTTAAACATGATGCATAGTTTTGATATACAAAAACTTGGGCATGCTTGTATGAAATCAATCATAGGAATTAAAGCAACTAAAAAGAGGAAAGTAATTTTCTTGAAAATTTCTCAATCTCTATCTTATCGAGTTTTTTAGTAAGAGATTAATAAATTTATATTATTTTATGAATCTATTGAACTATGAAAGTGATTTTAATGATTTAAATTTGAATGACTTTTTTTCCAAATCTTTCACTTGATACTTAAGATTTATTCTAAATGAATCAGGATCTTTTATCTCCTATGTTTCTTTTTCACTAATTAAAAAAGGAGAAGTGTCTAAATGAATCATGATTTTTCTTTTGAATTCTAGGAATTATAACTTAAATTTTTTTAATATATGAATCGTGATCTTGATAACTTAGAGATTTCTTATATATGAATCAAGATCTTTTATTCTCCTATGTTGCTTTTTGCTATTTACCAAAGAATATCTTTTTCGGAATTCATGACTTAAGATTTCGCTTACTATTCAGTCTCCTAAGATTTCCTTTTGTTTTTAATTTTTTTAAAAGGAGATCAAAATGAATCATATCTTTTTGTATTCACATGATCTTTGATATTATATTTTTTTTATATGATTTTTATTATATATAATTCTTTTGTATTTATGGTTGTATACCTTATATGATACTTAGAGAATTGATGTAAAGGGAAATGAATTGCACTATTGTATTATTCCCCTCTTCTTTTTTCTTATAATGACAAAAGGGAGAAAAAAACTTATTAGTATCTCAAGAAATATAAAAATGCTAGCTTGAACATCTAAGAAGAACCAAAAGTGCTTGCACATCTAAAGAGAAGTGCTATCTTGCACATTTCAAGAAGATCAAAAACATGCTTTCTTGCACATATCAAAAGATGAAAAAATTTTGCTAACTTTCACATCTGAAAAACTTGCTAGCTTGCATGATGATAAATGCAATGATTTGAAATTATATCTCAAAAACTTACTAGTTGCACTTCTTCTTTTTGTTGATGACAAAGGGGGAGAAGGTATAATGATGATCATGCATGGTATTATGTATGATGGTTAGGATGGAATACTTGAACTTATGATGTAAATAATGATATGATATATTCCATATAATTTATGATTGAAATCATGGCATGTTGATAGGGGGAGTTTAGTTTAAACTTCATCATCAATTGGTTGTCATCACAAAAAATAGGGAGATTGTTGAATCTTGGATTTTGATGATAAAATTAATTGATGAGTTTATGATCTAATCTGCGTTTTAAGTGATATAGGACTAACTTCAATTAGAAAAGGCAAATTGATTAAGGCAGAAAGAATCGAACATTGGGCCCGAGTGAACATGTCAGAAGATTGGATGTCGGCCGGAGGATCGGTCGATGTGCCAACAGAAGGACTTCGTGTCGTGAGTTCAAGCATTACGCCGAAGGATCGGATATCATGCTAAGGAGATCGAAATTGCAAGAGGTCAACATACCAATTAGGCAATACATCGAAGGAGAGGACACAATACCGAATAATCGGACGAAGCGCCGGATAAAACAATGACATGTCAGACAATATAAAATTCTAGTCTTATAATCGGTTATTTAATTGGTCGTAGTTGCTGGTCATAGGTGCCCTACAAGCCAATCACATGAGTGATGACATATATGACATGATATGTATTCTTTCTGCTTATTATATTATTTAAAATTTTATCACTTTATATTGTCTGTTGCATGAATATATTGTGATGTCCATGAATCTATGCAATGGGAATCAAATCGTGATGAGATCACGATAATGAGACCGATTCGCTTTTAAACACAGATCCTAAATAATCCTAGTCATAGATTACTCGAGAGGAACATCGAGATAACCAGACATACTGGTGTACTATATACCCATACATATGATGGAGGCAGCTGCTGGTCTCATAGTTGCTCGTGTGGAGACACTAGAGCTATAGTGCAAGTGCTCATTGGAGAATGAGTTCATTGATTGATCCGCTCATGGAATGTCAGATGATTAATGATACCTCATTGTTAGACAATAATTTTGTTGTCCTAATGGTGTATTTGGTCCTTAGACTTGAGACACTAATGATATCCTATATAAGTGCTACATTATTTGATACCGGACATATAGGCCTATAAGTTTCAGATCTAGCACAACCGATTATCGGAAGTAGCAGCCAACCTTTCGAGGACTATTGAGTGTCGATAGAGGATCATCCATCTCGGTGTTATAAGAGAAATATCCCATGTGTTCTTGCTCAGACAAATCCCTAGCTAAAGTCATTCGGATTGAGAGAGAAAGAGTACTTTAGGAGAATCCGATTAGAGCGAGACTCGAGTAGAAATGGTATGGACCTGATAGTACCATGCCCGGTATATGATCTTTGGGATATTAGATGGATAAGGGACTATAGATACATGGTAACTGAGGATAGATAGGTCCAATGGATTGAATTTCTCTATATTATCCGGGGACTACGGCGTAGTGGCCTTATACATCCGCAGTTGATGAGTCAAGTGAATTATTATGGAGATAATATTTCGTTGAGCTAGAAGGAGTTCTAACAAGTATGACTCATGACCAGCTCGATATTGGCCTAGAGGGTCACACACATATGGTAGGCATTGCAACGAGTAGAGATTTGGATATGAGATATCCATCAAAGCCCCTATCTTATTGGATATTTAATAAGTCCCCGAGTTATTGGATCCTATGGATGATTTTCAATAAAAGCCAATAAGAGATTATTGGATAGAGATCTACTAATCTAAGAGGTTTGAGTAGTTGAATGAGGATCCAATACCCAATAGGGCAGGATCCATTAGGGTTAAGTTGACATGGGACCTCTATAAATAGGAGAGAACCAAAGGTTCATAGGCTAGAGCTTATCTTGGTTGCTATCTCCTATTCTCCTCTCCCCTTCTCCTCCTCAAATAGTAGGTTTAGAGATTTGAGGAGCATCGGTGCAACCCTGCTATGTGGATCATCGCTAGAGAGGAGGACGCTTAACCTCCTTCATCCTCTTCTACAAATATGTAGGGATTCAAGGATATATGATCTCCCTAGGTAAAACACAATCTTTTGTAGTTTTTAATTTTATAGATATTTTGCATCAATTTTTGCATGATAACGAACACAATTTATGAAAATTTTGAGGATTTTTGTTTTCTATTCTTCCGTTGTGCATGTGATGTCGCCCCTAGATTTCCCTATAGTAGTTAGGTCATAATTGAGTTAGTTTTGGGTGTAACTATGCCAACTCAATTAAGGGCCCATTAGACCTGAGATGGGACTATTTTAAGCCTAGTGGAAAGCCCATTCAGTGACCCAAGAATAGGTGGAACTGCCCATGTCCTGGAAAAGTCAAGAGCACACTTTTTCAAGCTGTTAGTTAGTGGTACTGCTAGATCAGGCAGTAGTACCACCCAGAAACATTCTCCCAAACTGTGTCAAGCGATGGTACTATCAAATTGGATAGTGGTACCGGCCAGTGTCAATGCTACAAGTGGTGGTATCACCTAACACAAGCGGTGGTACCACTAGTACCCCGAAATCTCGGGGATTTAAATTTTGGCTCTAATTTTTGAAGTCATTTAGGGTCTATAAATATCCCATTCTTTCATACTTAAGAAAGCACGAAAGTAGAATAAAAACTCTATAATTTCAAGGTTGTAATCTCTTAAAGTGTAGAGTCCCTCCTCTTAGAGCTTAGTGATAGTCCTAAGGGAGGTGTGTGAGGGAACACTTGTGAAAGAGGGATGTAAAGATTCTCTCCTGAGACTGTCAAAAGTAGAAAGAGTTGTAAGAGGGTGATTGATTTTTGTCCATTGAAAGAAGATCGCTAGTAAACACCGGTAGCCTCGACAGAAGATGAATCAGGAGTGGACGTAGGTCGCGACGACCAAACCACTATAAAACTCAATTTGCATTTCTATTTTGCTATTTACCTTTATTGCAAACCGCCTTACTTGCTGATTGCCTTCTTACGAACATTTTCAAGTTAAACATATTTCCAATGTGATTTTGTCAAACGAGATTTTTGAATTGACATAACTTTTACTAAAGCACTAATTCATGCCCCCCCCCCCTCTCTTTGTGTCGTCACGATCCTAACAGTTTTAACCTAATTTCTATCCAATTTCATCAATATCAAATTATGACAAGATATATTTACTAACAATAATATATTAAAAATATAACAACATAATAAAGGATTAGATTGAAAGATAAATTTCAATATAGAGAAATAATATTTTTAATTTAATAAGAATTAAAAATCATACTTTCAATACATATGACATGAATAATTTCATCTAATTAAACAATAAAATTCTAAATCTAAAAAGGGATCAAAAGTTTTCAAATAACATATTCTGATCCAACAATAAAAATTTTAACATTTAAAGGATTAGAAAATTTTTTTCAACTTCTTACAGTATATTTTAATCCAGATAAGATTAAAAGATAAACTACAATATGAGAAAATAATATTTTTAAACCAAATATAAAAATTAGATATTATATATTCAATACATAAAATATGTATAATTTTAACATGTTTAAATAAAAACCTTTAAAGTGGATCAAAGAATATCTTAAAAACTTCATATAATATATTTTAATCTAATAATAAATATTTTGATATTAAAAGAATTGATAAATATTTTTAAACTATAAAAAATTTAACACTTAAAAAATCAAAATAAAAATTTTTATTTTTAAGAAAGGTAGGGAAACCTATCTCTCCTCAATAAGATCCAACTTCTCATTCCTCCCTACCGTTGTAAGGCTTGGCTTGGTGAGGAACAGAGGAGAGAAATTCCTTCTCTTAAATAGAAGGAGGTGAGCCCTCTATTTAAGGAAATATTCTTTTTAATTTATATATATTTAATAGTAATTTTTATTTAATATATTAATAAATATGGCATCATCCTATTTGGAATACTTAATAATTATTTCCTAATCACAATGACAAATAAGAAAATAAATATTAATATTTTTAAAATTACAATGGCAAGCAAGGAAATAAAAATTGATTTCCTAAATCAAAGATTTGATTTAATTACATTTCTTCCATCCTAAAAGAAATTTAGTCCCCAAGTTTAGCTTACCTCGAGATAATAGATAAAGATACTACTCTCGCATATTTTCTTGTCTTTCCCAAGTTGCCTCTTAGTATGAATAGTATTGCCAATGGATCTTTATCAAAGATATGACTTTATTTCTAAGAACATATTATTTTCTTTCCAAGATTTGTGTTAATTGTTCTATAAATGTGGTATTGTCTCTTAGTTGCATAGGTTGGTAAGAAATGACATAGGATGTGTCATTGACATATCTTTGGAGCATAGATGTGGAACACATCATGGATGCCAACCAAAACTAGAAGCAATGCTAATCTATATGTCATAGGCCCGACCTTCTGTAAGATCTCAAATGGACCAATGAATCCAGGGGTTAACTTCTCCCTTTGACCAAACCTCATGACTCTCCTGGTTGGTGATACTTTCAAGAAGACATGATCACCATTTTGAGTTGTTAATAATCTCTGATGTATAATTCGAATACTATCAACATCTCTTTGAATTAATTGAAGTCTCAAAAACTTTTGTTCTCCTACCTCATCTTAGTATATAGGTGATCTGTACTTTCTCCCATAAAGAGCTTTAAATGGGGTCATCCGTATACTTGAGTGATAACTATTATTGTAGGAAAACTCAATTAGGTATAAATGCATATCCTAACTTTCACCAAAGTCTAAAGCACATGATCTTAAGAGGTCTTCAAGAGTTTGTATTATCTTTTCAGATTGATCATCAGTTTATGGGTGAAAAACTGTACTAAACTTTAATTGTGTGCCCAAAGATTTTTGTAGACTTTCCCAAAACTTAGAGGTGAACCTTGGATCTGTTGAATCTCAAATTTTGATGATGAAATCAATTGATAAGTTAATGATCTAATCTATATTTTGAGTGATGTAGGACTAACTTCGATCATAAAAGGTAAATTGATTAAAGCAGGAGGAATCAGATGTTGAGCCAGAGTTGAATATGTCAAGAGATTAGACGTCGGGTCAAAGGATTAATCGATATGCCGGTAGAAGGACTTCGTGCTATGAGTTTGGGCATTGGGCCAAAGGATCGGACATTGCGCCAAGGAGATCGAAAGTTGGGGGAGTTAATATGCCGATTGGGCAATACGTTGAAGGAGAGGACGAAACGCCAAAGGATCGGACGAAGCGCCGGAGGATCGGACGAAGCACCGGAAGAACCAATGACATGCTAGACAGCATATGATTCGTGCTTTATAATAATTTGCCTAGATCGAGTGAGTCTGTCTAATTGAGTCAGTATTAGAGTGAAACAATGTCAACTCAATTAAGGGCCAATTGGGCCTGAATCAGGGCTAAAATTGGCCTACTATGTGGCTCATTCAATGTCCTATAGTAAGGTCTAGCAGTGGTATCACCCAGACATAGTCCCCTAGACTATGTCAAGCAGTGATACTGCTAGACTGGGTGGTGGTACCACCCAATGTCAAAGAGTACTCACGGTGGTACCACCCAGTAGTGGCGGTGGTACCACTAGTACCCCAAAACCCTAGGGATTCAAATTTTTGGCTCCAAATTTGAATCTATTTGGGGTCTATAAAAACCCCACTCATCCTTGCTCAGTAAACATAAGAACTAAGAGCAAAAAAGAAAGAAAATACTATTGTAATATTGTGAGAACTCCTCTTAAGCTCTAAATGTTGGGTGAAGTTTAAGAGAGCGATGAGTGATTGTAAAGGTTATCTCCTAAACCTATAAAGAGAAAAAAAAGAGTTGTAAGAGAGTAGTTGGTCTTCGCTCATTGAAGGAAGACCGATAGTGGATGCCGGTGGCCTCAACGGAGGAGGAATCGGGAGTAGACGGAGGTCATGATGACCGAACCACTATAAAATTAGTGTGTACTTTCTTGTTGCTCTTCATTATTGTTGTTTTCTGCCTTAATTATTTATCACTCTTATTCTAAGTCAAGCACACTTTCAATATCTTTTATGATACGTTTTTATCAAGTCGAAAGTTTTGAATCGACATTATTTTTATGATAGCACTAATTCACCCCCCCTCTTAGTGTCAACTTGATTCTAACAATTAGTATCAGAGTCACATTTCTCTCCGTTAGATTAACACCCCAAGAGAGATGGCTTTTTTCAGTTTTTAAGGTCTTTCTATCATTCGCCCTACTATGTTCAATGGGACATACTACACGTATTAAAAAACTTGAATGAGAATTTTCTTGCTTTCTTTATATATCAATATATGGAATATCATTGAAAATAATTTTCAAAAGTCTTCTAATCCAATGAATGAATGGAATGATTTGGAGAAAAAAACTTTTTATTTGAATGCTAGAGCTATGAACGCTCTATTTTATGTTTTGAATAAAAATGAGTTTAATCGTATTTCTTTATACAAAACTGCACATGAGATTTAGCACATACTAGAAGTAACTCATGAAGGCATGAATAGAGTTAAAGAGTCTAAAATAAATCTTTTAATGTATGATTTTGAACTGTTTCAAATGAAGCCAAGCAAAACCATTATTGACATGTACACCCATTTTACGAATGTCGTCAATGGTTTAAAAGTCCTTGAAAATATTTTTTGAATCTTAAACTTGTTAATAAAGTTTTATGATCACTTTCTAAAAATTGAAATCTAAAAGTAACTACAATACAAGAGGCAAATGACCTAAATAACTTGCCACTTGAAAAACTTATCGGGCCCTTAATGACCTATGAAATGACATGTATAGCATATGATGAACTTAAAAATAACCTTTCAAAGAATAAGAAGGATTTGACAATTATAACAAATGAAGACCACTCAAGCAGAAGCTCAAGTGATGATGATTTTGAACTCTTAACAATAAAACTTAAAAAGTTCTTAAAACAAGAATTAAAGAATAAAAATAAACTTAAAAAAAAGAAGCTACTAAAGGACAAGAAAGCACTCAAGTTGACTTGGGACAAAATGAGTGCATCCGAAGACAAAGAGCAAACCGATGAAGATGAAGTGGCGAACTTCTCTTTGATGGCTCTCGACGATGAGGTAAATGACTCAACCGAAATGTCTTTACCTTACAATGAATTATTTGATGCATTCAATATGATGAATTTAAATTAGTTAATAAAAAATATAAGTTGTTAAAAAAGGATCATGCTTCTCTTGCTAATGAATTTAAAAAATTAAAAAATAAGCATGATTATTGCATGTTAACTCCTTTCGCTAAGTGTGAAGAGTTAGACTCACTTAAAAAGAAAATTTTATTTTTATAACAAACGTTAGATAAATTTAAAATTGGTAGCAAATATTTAAACATGATTCTTGCCCATAAGAGTTATGTACGTAGAAAAGAAGGAATCAACTTTGTGAGTAATACTCAACAAAAGACAACCACTTTTGTTAAATGACCCACATTACATGTTTTCCTAGAAAATAAATGTAATTTTTATGATAAACATGGTCATTTTGTATTTAAATGTTTATTTAAAAAGTATGATTCATATAAATTGGTTTGGGTTCCCAAAAGAACCATGAATATCTCAATGCCAAAAATTAAAATAGATAGATCTAACCATGAGGGACCTAAAGTCAAATGGGTACCTATAACAAACCCACATTTCTTGTAGAAATATCTACAATCGAAAGCTAGGAGCAAAAATAAAGATTTGATAGTGGATGCTCCAGACTTATGACCGGAGTGCTAGTCAAAGGTGCCCTACAAGCCAATCACATGAGTGATGGTACGTGTGACTTGACATGCAATCTTTTTGCTTATTATTATTATTTGATATTTTATCACTTTATATTGCTTGTTGCATGAATATATTGTGATGTCCATGGATCTATGTAATGAGAATTAGATCGTGATGAGATCACGATAATGAGACTGATTCGCTTTTAAACATAAATCCTAAATAATCCTGATTATAAGTTACTCGAGAGGGACATTGAGATGACCGGATAGACTAGTATGTTGTATACCCGTCCATATGATGAATGCAACTGTTAGGACCAAGTCGACATTAAGAAGGGGGGTGAATTAGTGCTTTCATAAAATCATGTCGATTCATAACTTCGTTTGATGAAATCATATCGGAAAGATGTTTAAACTTAAAACATTTGCAAGAGTAGTATTGAGCAGATAAAGCAGTTAGAAAATAAGTAAATAAGTAGAGAAAGGGAGGCACACCAATTTTATAGTGGTTCGATCGTCGTGACCTACATCCACTCTTAATTCCTTTTCACTCGAGGCCACCAGCTTCCACTACCGATCTTCTTTCAATGAGCGAAGATCAACTACACTTACAACTCTCCTTTTCATAGGTTCAAGAGAGAACCTTTACACCTCTCTTTTATAAGTGTTCCCTCACACACCTCCCTTAGGATTATCACTAAGCTCTTGGAGGAGGGACTCTATATTTAAAAGAGTTTACAACCTTGGAATCATAGAGTTTTTGCTCTATTTTCATGTGTCTTCTAAGCAAAAAATTTTGGGGTATTTATAGACCCTAAATGGTTCCAAAACTTAGGGCCAAAATTCAAATCTCTGGGTTTTTGTGGTGATGGCGGTACCACCACCTACCAGTCTAACACTAGGTAGTACCACCGCTCAGTCTGGTAGTACCACTGCCTAAAACTTCTGGGAGATTATGTCTAGGTAGTACCACCGCCTGACACAATCTTGAAAACGGTGTCTGGGCGGTACCATAGCCAAACCTTGCTACGGGACATTGAATGGGCTAAATAACATGTCTAATTCAGCCTTGATTTAGGCCTAATTAGCCCCTAATTGAGTTGGTATTGTTTCACTCCAATACTGACTCAATTAGACCTAAATTAACTTGATCTAAACAAATTATTATAAAGCATTAATCACATATTGTTCAACATGTCATTGGTTTATCTAGTGCTTCGTCCGACCCTTCAGCACATTGTCCTCTCTTTTGGCATATTACCCAATCGGCATATTGTATTCCTGCAACATTTGATCTCCTTGGTGCAATGTCTGATCTTCTTAGCCCGATGCCCGAACTCATAGCGTGAAGCCTTCTACCGACATGTCGATCGATTCTTCGGCTTGACGTCCAATCTTTTGACATGTTCCACTTCGGCCTAACATTGATTCTTCCTGCTTTAATCAAATTGTCTCTCCATGATCGAAGCTAGTCCTACGTCACTCAAAACCATATTAGATCACAAACTTATCAATTGATTTCATTATCAAAATCCGAGATTCAATAATCTCCCCCTTTTTTATGATGACAATCAATTGATGATAGAGTTTAACTAACCTCTCCCTATCAATATTCTATATTGATAAAATAATCATGTGCAGCAAGTCATTACATTCATCATTGCATACATCATTCGAAATCATGAGTATTGCATGCATAATACTAATTCATCATGTATATTTTTAAAATCATCATTACATGTATAATTCCAAATCATCATACATAATTTTAAATTATCATTTTAGGCATAATATGCATGATTATCATCATACCTTCTCCCCTTTTATCATCAACAAATAGGAGAAGTGCAACTAGCAAGTTTTTAGATATGCAAGCTAGTAAAATAACAAGGTTTGAACATTGAAACTAGCAAGTTTTTCACATATTTAAAGTTAGCAAAATTTTATATCTTTTGAGATATGAAAGATAGCCTATTTTTGCATATTTTTGAAATGTGCAAACTAACAAACTTTGCTTCTCTTTTGAGATGAGCAAGCTAGCAATTTTAGCCTTGAAATGTAAGTTAGTAATACTTTCTCCCCCTTTGTTATTATCAAAATAAAGGGAAGAATATAATATTGTAGTTCATTTCCCCTTACATCAATTATCAAATCACCACATGAAGAATATCAAGAAAATTAATTCGGTGATGAAATATATAATTCATGAATACAAAGGAATTATACATAATAAAACTCAAGTTATAAAGCTTAAAAACTCAAGTGGCATATCATGGTTAATTTGCATAAATATCCTCTTTAGTAAACAACAAAATAATTATAGGAGAACAAATAATAAATGATCTCGATTCATGCATAAGAATTCTCAAGTCATCAAGATCATGTTTTATAAAATAAATTCTCAAGTTAAGATTCTAAGAAATCAAGAAAAACCATGATTCATATGGATAATTCTCCTATTTAGTAAATGGCAACAAGAAACATGGGAGAATAGAATGGTAGAATATCTTGATTCATGCATAAGAAATCTCATGATTCATATAGAAAATCTCCTCTTAAATAAAATGCATGAATCATACGAGAATAAAGAGTAAGATATCTTGATTTATAAAAAAAAATCTCAAGTATCAAATATTGAGAAATCAAGATCATGATTAGGATAAAACTCATCCAAATTCAAATTATCAAATCATAAAAATAACTTTCAAGATATTCAAAATGACATAAATATATTTATCAATTTCTTATTAAAAAATAATAAGATAGAGATAAAGAAAATTTTAAAATGCATTCCCTTTTTAATTGTTTCAATTTATGTGATTTATTTCATACAAGTATGCCTTTATCTTTTATGCCAAATCAAAACATGTATCATCATTTAAAATTGAAAGAGCAAGATTTATCACAAAAAACATCAAGATCAAAAGTGTAACACATAATTCCAAAACATAAGATTTCAAATCATCATAACTTCATATCATGCAAAATATAAAATCATCAAGCATGATACCAAAACTTTTTAATACTTTTATTACATCATTACATCATTACATCATTAAATCATCAAGCATGATTTCTTTGAACAAAAAAAGCATCTTTAATTAAAATTATTTTGTTACCAATAGTTCTAATTCTAATGATATTTCCTTTGTTGTTTTGGCTAGTGAGCTTTATGAAGTATTTTGGATCTCCGATCATAAGCCTTGAGTATCCACTATCAAAATATCATTTTTGCTCCTAGCTTTTAATTTTAGATAAGTTTATAAGAAGGGTGGGTTTGTTCTAGGTACCCATTTAGCTTTGGGTCCCTCATGATTTGATCTATAATTATTAGCTTTTAGCATTAAGTTATTCATGGTTCCTTTAGGAACCCAAACTAACTTATGTGAGCCATACTTTTTGAATGGACATTTATATGTAAAAGGACCATATCTACCTAAAAATTACACTTAATCTTAGGGGTAACATGCAATATGAGTCCTTTAATAAAAGTAGTTAGATTTTGTTGAGTGTAATTACTCACAAAACCGATTTCTTCTTTTCTACAAACATGACTTTTATTGGTAAGAATCATGTTTAAATATTTGCTACCAATTTTAAATTTATCTAACGTTTGTTATAAAAATAATTTTTTTTAAGTGAGTCTAATTCTTCACACTTAGTGCAAAGAGTTAAAATGCAATTATCATGCTTATTTTTTAATTTTTCAAATTCATTAGCAAGAGAAGCATAACCCTTTTTTAACAACTTATATTTTTTATCAACTAGCTTACATTCATCAAATAAATCATAGAAAGCATTTAGTAATTCATTGTAAGGTAAAGATATTTCAGTTGAGTTGTTTATCTCATTATCGAGAGCCATCAAAGCGAAGTTCACCACTTCGTCTTTATCGGTTTGCTCCTAATCTTCGGATGCACTTGTTTCATCCAAGTCACCTTATATGCTTTATTCTTCTTTGGCAGCTTCTTCTTTTTAAGTTCATTTTTTTATTTGATTCTTGTTTTAAGAACTTTTTCAGCTTTATTATTAAGAGTTCAAAGTCTTCATCACTTGAGTTTTCGCTCGAGTGGTCTTCATTTGTTCTAAGTGTCAAATTCTTCCTATTTTTTAGAAGGTTGTTCTTAAGTTCATCATATGCATCATGTGCCTTGCATGTCATTTCATATGTCATCAATGAACTAATAAGTTCTTCTAATGGAAAATTATTTAAGTTCTTTGCCTCTTGTATTGTAGTTACCTTTGGATCTCAACTCTTTGGAAGGGATCTTAAAATCTTGTTTATAAGTTCAAGATTAGAAAAATATTTTCTAAGAGTTTTAAACCATTGATAACATATGTAAAATAGGTATACATGTCAATAATGGTTTCATTTGGCTTCATTCGAAATAATTCAAAATCATACATCAAAAGATTTATTTTAGACTCTTTAACTCTATTTGTGCCTTCATGAGTTATTTCTAGTATATGTCAAATCTCATGTGCAGTTTCGCATAAAGAAATACGATTAAACTCATTTTTGTTCGAAACACAAAATAGACTGTTCAAAGCTCTAGCATTAAAAAAAAAGTTTTCTTCTCCAAATCATTTCATTCATTCATTGGATTAGAAGACTTTTGAAAACTATTTTCAATGATATTCCATAAATTAAAATCTAAAGAAAGCAAGAAAACTCTCATTCGAGTTTTTCAATACGTGCAGTCCATCCCATTAAATATAGGAGGACGAACGATAGAGAGATCCTCTTGAATGCCGATAAAAGCCATTTCTCTTGGATGCTAAACCAAATGAGAAAAATGTAGCTCTGATACCAACTGTTAGAACTAAGTCGACACTAAGAGGGGGGGTGAATTAGTGCTTTTGTAAAATCATGTTGATTCAAAACTTTGATCAATGAAATCATATCAGAAAGACATTTAAACTTAAAATGTTTGCAAGATTAGTATTGAGCAGATAAAGTAGTTAGAAAATAAGTAATCAAGTAGAGAAAGGGAGGCACACCAATTTTATAGTGGTTCGGTCGTCGTGACCTACATCCACTCTCGATTCCTCTTCACTCGAGGCCACTGGCTTCCACTACTAATCTTCTTTCAATGAACAAAGATCAAAAACCTTTACAACTCTTTCTCCTTTTCACAGGTTCAGGAAAGAACCTTTACACCCCTCTTTTACAAGTGTTCCCTCACACACCTCCCTTAGGATTATCACGAAGCTCTTGGAAGAGTGACTATACTTAAAAGAGTTTACAACCTTAGAATCACAAAGGTTTTACTCTATTTTCATGTGTCTTCAAAACTTAGAGCCAAAATTCAAATCCCCAGGTTTTATAGGGACTAGCAGTACCCTCGCCAGTACTGGGCGGTACCACCGCTTGCCAGTTTGACACTAGGTGGTAGCACCACCCAGTCTGGTGGTACCACTGTCTGACACTTCTAAGAGACTATGTATGGGCGATACCACCACCTGACACAGTCTTGAAGATAGTGTCTGGGTGGTACCACTACTAGACCTTGCTATAAAATACTGAATGGACCAAACAGTAGACCCAATTCAGCCTTGATTCAGGCCCAATTAGCCCCTAATTGAGTTGGCATTATTTCACTCTAACACTGATATAATTAGACCTAAATTAACTCGATCTAGATAAATTATTATAAAGGATTAATCACATATTGTCCGACATGTCATTGGTTCATCCGACGCTTCGTCTGACCCTTCGGCGCATCGTCCTCTCCTTCGGCATATTGCCCAATCAGCATGTTGTCTTCCCACAATATCCGATCTCCTTAGTGTAATGTCTGATATTCTTGGCTCGATGCCCGAACTCATAGCATGAAGCCTTTTTCCGATACATCGATCGATCCTTCGGCTTGACGTCCAATCTTTTGACATGTTCCACTTCAACCTAACATTGATGCTTTCTGCTTTAATCAAATTCTCTCTCCATGATCGAAGCTAGTCCTGCGTCACTCAAAACGTATATTAGATCACAAACTTATCAATTAATTTTATCATCAAAATCCGAGATTCAATGGTAGTTAGTCTCATAGATGCTTGTGTGGGGACACTAGGGATACAACGCAGGTGCTCATTGGAGAATGTATTCACTGATTGATCCACTTACGGAATATTGGATGGTTGATGATGCTTTATTATCAGACAGTGATTTCGTCATCCTAGTGGTGTATATGGTCCTCAAACTTGAGATACCAAGGATGTCTTGTCTGAGTACTCCACTCTTTGATACCAGACTTATAGGTCCAAAGGTTCTAGACCTAGCACAATTAGTCATCGGGAGTGGTATCCAACCTTACGAGGGCTATTTGATATTGATAGAGGATCATCCACTCTCGGTGTCATAAGAGGAATATCTCATATGTTCTTGCTCAAACAAATCCCTGGCCAGGGCCATTCATATTGAAAGAGAGAGTTCTCCGAGAGAATCCGATTAGAGCGAGACTAAGTAAAAATTGTATAGGCCTGATAGTACCATGCCTGATATATGGTCTCTAAGGTATTAAATAGATGAGAGACTATGAATATATGGTAACTGAGGATAGATAGGTCCAAAGGATTAGATTCCCCTATATCGTTTAGAAACTACGACATAGTGGCCTAGTACATCCACAGTCGATGAGTCGAGTGAATTATTATAGAAATAATAATTCACTGAGCTAGAAGGAGTTCTGACAGAAATGACTTACGGCCAGCTCGATATTAGGCCTAGAGGGTTACACATATATAGTAGGCGTTACGACGAGTAGAGGTTCGGATATGAGATATCCGTTGGAGTCCCTATTTTATTGGATATCTAATAAGCCCCTGAATTATTGGATCTTATGGATGAGATCCAATAAGAGCTAATAAGAGATTATTAGGTAGAAACTCATTAATCTAAGAGGCTTGGGTTGTTGGATGGAGATCTAATACCTAATTTGGTAAGATCCATTAGGTTAAGTTGATAGGAGCCTCTATAAATAGGAGGGAACCAAAGACCCATAAGCCAGAGGTTCTTTTTGGCTATCTTCTCCTATTCTCCTTGTTAGGATCGGAGCGGCACTAAGAGTAGTGCAGCGGATTAAAATGTCGGTTTTGACAAATCTTTCGTACGATAAAAATTGAACTCGGAAGTGCTTAACTTGAAAGTGTATTCGCAAAGTTGTGCAGCAAAGGTAATGAGGAAATAAAGCAAGTAAGAAGGTTTGTAGTAATGTAAATAGCAGTAATGAAATGCAAACCAGAGATTACGCCGATTTTAAAGTGGTTCTACATCCACTTGCGAGGCCCCTCTTCGATGAGGCTCCCACCTTCCACTAGCAAATCTCTTGAAGGGGAAGGGTAAATACCTCTCTTACAACTTTTTACAAGCGGTTCACTCTCTTACAGATTTTCAGCAAGAAAGAAGGAGGTGAACACTAGCAAATTGAAATCAAGACTAGCTAAGACTTTTCTAAGACCTTTCTCTCAATCAATTGCTTCTCAACAAGTTGTAATCTCAGCTGAGATTTAAGGGGTATTTATAGGCCTCAAGAGGATTCAAATTTGGGCTCCAAAATTTGAATTCTCTTTGGTTCCCGATGCTGGCGGTGCCACCGCCTATCAGTTTCTGACACCGACAGTGGCTGGCAGTGCCACCTCCCAGCCAAGCGGTGCCACTGCCCAGCTCTCGGGTGCTGGGCGGTGCAACCGCCCAGTCTGGCGGTGCCACCGCCAGACCCTTCGGTTCACTGGTTGGGCTTCAAATTTAGCCCAAACCAAGTCTAATTTTGGGCCCAGTTGGCCCCTAACCAGGATATAGGATTATCTCTTAATCCTAATCCTAATTATAAGTAACTACATAACTAAAAATATCATAAGCAAGTTTTCAACCGCGAACGTCGAGTCTTGTTCCGGCAAGCTTTCCGACGGACTCCCAGCAAGCTCCCGATCTTGTGATAACTTCAATGAGTAGCCAAGCCTTCTTGGTGATCTCCACGAATCTCCGACGATCTCTTCGGCGAACTTTCGAAAATTCCGACAGGCTCTCGATTTCTTCTCGGTTGGTTCCGGCAGCATCTCCGACGATTCTTCGGACTCTCAAACGTCCATCGAACTTGACACCAGTATTCTTGCTTTATGTTTTCTGGTTATCATAGTTAATCCTGCACACTTAACTCAATGATATGGATTAGATCAATTAACCCATCAATTGATTTTATCATCAAAATCCGAGATTCAACAATCTCCCCCTTTTTGATGATGACAATCAATTGATGACAGAGTTAAACATAACTCCCCCTATTTATATGTCATATTATGAGAAGATGAAAACACTTGAATTCCATTCATTGAATTCAAGCATAAACCGATAAGTTCTAACCGTAGAACTTATCGTTATTTTCATTAAGCAATAGTAACTACGAAACTTCGATGAAAATTATTTTTAAGTCGAATGATAAGGGCAATTTTTACTATGATAGGAGATAAAGATTTTCAACATGAATTTCATGATATAGATGTGAGGCATGCTTTCAATATGATCAATCAATCTTGCGATATTCTCAAAGATTTTACAAGGTATATAAGACATTCGTATCACACAAGCTTTTGCAATTCATATAAGTCATGCTATCAAAATGGTACAGGTCATCACTTTTCTCCCCCTTTGTCATCAACAAAAAAGGAGACGAGACTTTGAAACACGTAATTTGTGATCATAAAATCATTAGAGAAAGAATTCAGCATTAAGATTAATCATTCAAATTTGCCAAAAATACTTATCCAGAATTCATCTTAAAAGGAAAAATCAGCATTCATCAGAAGCATATATCCAGAATTTTAAAAATACATTTAAAAAGAAGATTCAGTTTTCGTTCAAAAGATGACCAGCTTGGAACTTGATATTAAGAGTAAACAACACAGAATAAAAAGATACATCAATCCTTAGGAGGTAATCCATAGTGCTGATACATAACATCTATTTTTTGATTTAGTTGTCGTAGTTCCTTCAAAATTTCAATTTGCTGGAGTTGAATTTGTTCTTGCTACGATTTGAGTTGGTCTTGTTGGAATTTGATCTAAGACAGTTCTGCCATAATGAGTCCTTCAGAGGATGAAACAGGAGCTGAAGGTGCTGCACCAAAGGGACTAGGAGGAGGAGATTCATTTCCCCTAAAAATTGGTGTTTCTGATTGTTCTACTGGTGGAGGAATAGGATCAGTCCTTCTAGGTTGCCTTACCCATATTCCATTGTTAAATGTGCACCTAAGTCTCTTTAGTAGATTTTTATTAATGATGTTATATCTATCACTTTGAATTGTTTCTTCATCGGGTGGGATGCAAATGTCATAGGCACAAAGAAATATAGTGATTAACCCCCCATATGGCAACATAATATCTTTAGCTGTAATATCCTGCATGTGTTGCCGTATTGAGTATCCAAAACAGTTATGTTGACCGGTCATAATCCAATACATAGTGCTTATCTCTATTAGACTCATTTCATCAAGATGATATTGCTTAGGGAATAGTATGCTTGTCATGATATGATGAAGAATCTTAAAGTTAAAAGGTAGTAAGTGTTCGCAACTCTTGGGTATTATTCCGAGGTCCGAGTTTGCAAAAATGGTTTCGACAGCTTCGGTGTAACTTGCTCCTATTATATTAACATCCCATTTTCCTCTAAAATAGCAGCCCCTATCTTTTTCAGTGATTCCAATTAGTTCACAAATAGTATTATCAGAAATCCTAATTTGTGTTCCTAAAATGTAAGTACTTAGGCTATCGTTATCTACCCATATGTTTGCATAAAAGAGCCTAACTAACCTAGGATAAATTGGTTCATCTATTTGTAAGAGAGGTAGGGCCTCTAGATGAGCAAACCACCTAATGGGTTCTAAGTCTCCTAGTTCATCGAGATCAACGTGTTTACCCTTATGGATATATCTTGTTTCAAATTTTGGAAACCTAAGGGCTTCTTCTTTGGATCTAAAAAGATCGTGGTCAAATGAATCTCCTTCAATCCTTTTCCCTTTTGATCTCTTAGGAGCCATTTTCTAGACAAGATGATAAAAGAAATATGAAATTGTAATGAGTAGGTAAAACAAGAAGAAAGGGAAGGGAAGATTTTACCTTATGGAGTGTTTCTTGATGATGGAGAGCTTGGACCAACAAGAATCCCTCTCCAAGGTTTGTAGAGGTTAGAATGAGGGATTGAGAGAGTTTGGGAGAGTTGGAGCAAGGCTTCCATGGGTTGGGGGCGGTGTCACCGCTGGCCCTAACCATTTAGGATTTATAGGGTGTCTTGGGCGGTGCCACCGCTTGGCGCCCGAGCGCTCAAGCGGTGCTACCGTCGGTTCTGGCGATGCCACCGCTGGCGTGCTGCGTTAGATTTTTTTTTTTTTTTTGAGGTGTTTGACTCAAGATAGGTTAAGATAATGAGTCGTACTTCAGTATATCATCTTGAATCGAAGGAGAATGATGAAGTCAAATCCATAGAAGAACGAAAAAGGATGAGACATTTTTCGAAAAATATATTCAAACAAGCTTATTTTCAGGACAATTTAACATGCCTAGTTCCTTTCTAATGAATTCAAATTGGTCTCATTTAAGGCTTTTGTAAAAATATCTGCCAATTGATGCTTTGTGTCAATAAATTCTAAAACAACATTATTGTTAAGGACATGATCGCGTATGAAATGATGCCTAATATCGATATGCTTAGTTCTAGAGTTCTGAATTGGATTTTTGGTAAGACATATGGCACTAGTATTATCACATTTTATGGGAACATTTTTGAAGTAAATTCCATAGTCTTCTAATGTATTTTTCATCCAAACAACTTGTGCACAGCATGCACTTGCAGCAATGTATTCGGCTTCCACCGTAGATAGTGCAACTGAATTTTGTTTCTTGGAAGTCCAAGAAACAAGTGCATGTCCTAAAAATTGGCATGTTCCGGATGTACTTTTTCTATCTATCCTGCATCCGCCAAAATCGACATCTGCATAAGCTATTAAATTAAATTTTTCAGATTTTGGATACCACAATCCTAGATTTGGAGTTCCTTTAAGATACCTAAATATTCTTTTAACACTTTTAAGATGAGATAATTTAGGATTTGATTGAAACCTAGTGCAAAGTCCTACACTAAATATAATATCCGGTCTAGTCGCGGTGAGGTAGAGTAGACTACCTATCATTCCCCTATATGTTTTTTGATCGAAATTTTTACTATTTTCATCCATATCTAACTTAGTCGAAGTAACTCATAGGGGTGTTTATTGCTTTTGAATTATCCATGTTAAATCATTTTAACAATTCTAATGTATATTTAGATTGGTTAAGAAATATACCATCACTAAGTTGTTTGATTTGTAATCCCAAAAAGAAAGTTAATTCACCCATTAAACTCATTTCAAATTCATGACTCATACATTTGGCAAATGATTCACATAGTGATTCATCCGAAGAGCCAAAAATAATATCGTCAACATAAATTTGCACAATAAGAAAATTATTTTCAAAATATTTGATAAACAATGTAGTATCAACCTTGCCTTTGTTAAAATTATTTAAAATAAGAAAGGAACTAAGCCTTTCATACCAAGCTCTAGGAGCTTGTTTCAAGCCATAGAGAGCCTTAGTCAATTTGAATACATGGTTAGGAAAAAGAGAATTTTCAAATCCGCGAGGTTATTCGACATATACTTCTTCGGAAATAAAACCATTCAAGAAAGCACTTTTGACATCCATTTGAAATAGTTTAAAATTATTACTACTAGCATAGACAAGGAGCATCCTTATGGCTTCTAATTGAGCCACGGGAGTGAAGGTTTCTTCATAATCGATACCTTCTTCTTGGTTGAAACCTTTGGCCACTAATCTAGCCTTGTTTCTAACCACGATTGTCACGCCCCTCAAAATATCCATGATTTTTAAAATTTTTCATCACAGACCAATCCAGGATCCAAACTAACGTTTGAGGACACTGAAAAACATTCTATTCATATTCACATCCATAAAACCTGTGCAGTTTATAATCATATATCACATCACTCAATAATTCACATTTATGGCAACCCAAGCCAACTTGACAAACATGAACAATATTTATAAATCCATAAGCTAAATAATTTATACAATCAGAACTCCAACTATTCACCACAAGTTCATATCATTATAAATTAGGCTTAACATTCAGAAATTCCAAATAAGAGATATCTCCTAACACTTTGACACAGTATATCCATTTCGGTTCATCGACAACATTTCATTACATACAAAACATACTTATACAACAATATCGTAATAACCAACCAGACTTGCCCATCATTCTGAATAGCTATCCACTGCCTCAGCCCAAATCAAACATCTCGAAGAGTAACAAGCTGACCTGAAAGATTTATATAACAATGGAGTGAGCCAAAAACGGCTCAGCAAGTGACAAAGCATATTCAGAACAAAAGGAACGGATTCAACCGAGTAAGGTATCATAATGTAAGGCAGAATACAAGAATTCTCAAGGATACCATCTCAATAGATACCAAATCATACGTATCATGTCATTCATAACATATTTGATCCATAACGAATGGAGCATAGAGTAATTGAAGCATATCAATGGCAGATAGGACATTTCAGAACATATCAGTTCATAGCAAATGGAGCACAGAGTAATTGGAGCATATCAATGGCAGATAGGACATTTCGGAACATATCAGTTCATAGCAAATGGAGCACAGAGTAATTGGAGCATATCAATGGCAGATAGGACATTTCGGAACATATCAGTTCATAGCAAATGGAGCACAGAGTAATTGGAGCATATCAGAAGCAAAGGAAACATATCAAGCTTATCAATGGCATATAAAATGTTCCGAAGCATATCAACGACATATGGAACATTTCGAAACAAAATCATCAGGGAATGAAGCCTTTTAGAGCATATCGGTACACATATCGTACAAGAGCTCAAACGTCGTCCTTGACGTTGCAATCATATCAATCTTATCCAGAGTATGAACAGAAACAAACTCACCAAAACTCTGGATGTCATATCAAACACATAGAGGGTGTAGTGGGATCTCAGTCAGAATGTGATTCATCCATTTCTGAATGACCACCTGACAAAAGTCTCCCACGTTTGGGAGCTCCATCCACCCACGTCTAGGTGAAGTCAAAGGGGGCCGGCAGAGCATCGCAGGCTCTAAGCGGGACCCCACAAAGCGGGACCCCACAAAGCGGGCAAATCAGCGCATACCCTTTACCATTTCTGGCAAAGGTCCAGACAATCCCACACACCAGAGTACAAAAGGGCAATTTCAACAACAAGTAGCATATGTCGGAAGCACACGCGGAACAACGAAGCGTACATGTGCCTTTACGAGTCAATCCGAAGTAAGCAATAATATTTCACAAGCATATTCAGATTTGAAAGGAATTGAAAGCAAGGGCACATATGGAATCCAAGCAATCACATATAACTCAATTCAATAAGAAGATTTGATGAATTCAATGTCCAAAGGAATGAAACTGGAATAGGCACATATCGAAAGCAAATGCGAAACAATAGGATATACATGTGCCTATATGAGTCAATACGATATAGCATAAACGTTACACAACAGTTTTCAAGAATGCAATAACTTTAAGGACAAGAACATACAAGAATTCAAAGCAGTAATATAAAGCTCAATTGAATAAGAAAGCTAAAGGATATCAATTTCCAAAGGAATGAAACCAGAATATGAGAAATCGACCAAAGCTCGATTTCTGGCAGAATACAGAAGGCACATTGAACAAATGATTCAAACTATCAAACGTGCTCCAATTTACTCAGAAATAATCATTGGATAATACTTTCAGATAAGACATGCTTCATATGAATTGAACTGTCCAACAGAGAGAGTTACAAATAATTTGGTAAGCAAGTGTCGTAGAACAAAATCTCTGTTGGCAGAATTCCTAATGTCAGATTCAACAGATTGCTGGACAGGTGTTTGGATTCCAAATCTTTCAATCCATATATCAAAGAAAGGTCTACGAGTCTATTTTCCAATGAAATCAGTTTTGAACAAATCAGAGTTTCCAACAAAGACTTATAGGCAGCTCGGTATCAAAAGGTCAGAATATCAGAAGTTGCACAGATTCGAATCGTTACGTCTAAACAGGAGATATATCAAATGCAAGGCTAGAACAATTCAAAGTTCCTCATATTCAAAGCAAATGTAGAGATAAAATTGCAGTGAGGAACGATCAGGATACTTGCAATAGGAAAGATTAGAACAATTACAGGCGGAACGATCGGGAAACTTGCAATAAGAAAAGTTAGAGCAATTATAGGAGAAACGATCAGGGAACTTGCAATAGAAAGATCGAAACAAGTGGGAAACTTGCCTTTCAAAGATTTCGATCCGAAGATCCAAAGAAGGTGCCAGCCCAAATCCTTCTACTTTTCCTCCGTGTCCTCTCTCTGTTTCGTTTTGTGCTCCCGTTTTCTTCCTTTCTTCGCAACTACACCACGTGTCGAACATCGAGGCACAGTCACCTGCTCTCTCTTACTCTCATTCCTTCTTTTTCTTTCCCAAACGCAGCTGCCACAGCCGCCGCCGCTGCCACAATCGCAACTGCGGTCACAACCGCAGCCCCCATCCACTACACTATTTCCTTCTTCCCTTCTCTCGTTCCTACTCTTTCTCTTTCCCAAAAGCAGCTACTGCAGCTACTGCAGCCACCACCGCTGCCGCAGCCAACGTCGCAGCCGCAGCCGGAGTCGCAGCCACGGCCGCAGCCACCACACTCGCAGCCACTTCTTCCTCCCCTGCTCTATTTCCTCCTCCTCTTCCAGCTACAGCTGCCACTACCGCAGCTGCCACCCCTTCTCCTCTTCCTCTCTTCTTCCTCTCCTTCCCTTTCTCTTCTTCTTCCTTTCCTTTTTCTCTTCCTCTTTCCCTGCCACAGCTGCAGCTGCCACAACCGCAGCCGCAGCTACTTCTTTCCCTTCTCCTCTTCCTTCTCCTTCCTTTCTTCTTCTTCTCTCCCCGCTGCAACTGCTGCAGTCGCGGCCGCAGGCATGGCCGCAACCTCTCCCTCCTCCCCTGCTCATCTTCCTCTTCTTCTTCTCTTCCAGCTGCAGCTGCCATCGCCGCAGCTGCAGCCCCCTTCTTCTCCCCGACGAACAGCACCTCCTTTCCTCTGTTTCCTCCTGCAGGAAACAGAGGTGCCGCCTCTTCACCCGCTTCTACTTCTTCTCTTCTTCCTCACCATCTCTTCCTCTCCTTCTCTTCCAGCTGCAGCTGCCACCGCCGCAGCCGCAGCTCCTCCTTTCCCTTCTCTTCTTCCTCTCCTTCCTTTCTTCTTCTTCTCTTCTTCTCCTTCCTCCCCTTCTTCTCCCCGACGTCACACACACCCTCTCCTCTGTTTCCTCTGCAGGAAACAGAGGTATCACAACCTCTTCTCCTGCTTCCTCTTCCTCTTCTCTTCCTTCTTCTTCTTCTTCTCCTCTTCGAACGCCCCACCTCTCCTCTGTTTCCACCTGCAGGAAACAGAGGTGCTGCAGCCCTAGCTGCTGCCGCCTCTCGCTCCTCTCCCTCTTCCCTCTCTTTTCCCTCTTCTTCTCCTTCTTTTCTTCTCCTCTTCCCTTTTCCTCCCCAACCCCACACACCTCCTCGCTGCAGCCTTGCCGCAGCTATCATCCTCTCTTCTTCTTCTTCTTCTTCTTCTTCTTCATCTTCTTCTCTTCTCCCTCTTCTTCCTCTCTTCTTCCTCTCTTCTTCCTCCTCTCTTCTTTTCCCTCTTCTTCTTCTTTTCTTCAACCACTCTCCTTCTTCTCCTCACGCCCCACCGCTCTCTCTATTTCTGGAAAGAAACAGAGTGCGTGGGAGGCGGTGGGATAATACCGAATTTTCGGTTTTTCCTTTTCTTTTTTTTTTCTTTTTGCAACTTAGCAGTTTAGTCCTTGTAATTTCTATATTTACATATAGGTCCCCCAATTTACATATAAATCCTTATTAATACATTTTTAAAAGTGGGGGATTTTACACTCTCCCCCCCTTAAAAGAAAATTTAGTCCTCTAAATTGGTCATAGCTCAATCGATGAAAAGATGAGGATTATGATTTCTTTATTTCCTCCTCCTACTCTTAAATAATTTCATCAATTCAATACAATTACACAATTTTCCAAGAGTGACCGAAATATTCTCCTCCTTGATCCTCAATAGATGGTAACCCGACCTTCAAACAATCTTTTAAAATACCTGTGCACCCTACAGTTAATCAAACAAGTGGTCACTTTAGAAAATACTCGTTTTTTGATGGTCACCTAATTCAACTATCTATAATCAATACAAAGCCTCAATGTTCCATCCATCTTTTAACTAACACCGGAGCACCCCATGATGAAATATTAAGCCAAATAAAATCCTCATTTAATAATCCTTGTAGTTGCTTTTCTAATTCCACTTACTCAAATGATATCTTTCTGTAGAGAGGCTTAGATTTTAGGATTGTCCCAAGGACCAAATCAAAAGCAAAATCACATTTGGAGGTAATCCAAACAAGTCATCCTGGGATACATTAGGCAAGGAGATAAATAATGTCCAATACTCTCAAAATAAAAGATCGGCTGATCAAATATGCAAAAAGTGATCATTTGTTATATACCAATCCATACAGGTATGATAAGAAGATAGCCAATGCATACCAAGTATAATATCATAACTCCAAATCTCTAGGAGAACTAAATCAGCAAAAGTTCAAGTTCTCCAACAAAAATCAGACAAGAGGACCAGATTCAAGTTCATTATCAAAGAATCTCCAATGATTGTACTTACATATATCACATAATACAGTGGTCTAGGTTGAATACCCAAGTGATAGGCAATATGTTACGAATCAAATCGTAGATAGAACCCATGTTCAAACAAATATTTGCATTCTTTCATAAACATACATAATACCTTCGACCACTAATTCAGAAGTCTTAGAATCATATTCAGTGATAGCATACACTCTGACATGGGCTGATGATTTAGGAGGCAGTGACTCTTTCTTCTTGTTCAAAGGGCAAACTTTTATTTTATGATCAAACTTTCCATAAGCAAAATAGGCTCTAGTCACGCACAAACATAAACTTGTTTCATAATTTAACTTGCAATTCACACCTGATTGAGTCTTTTGTGGTGACTTCCCATTTCAAATCAAAATGTCTTGACTCTCTTGTTGTTACTTATTGATTCATTTCCAATCATATTTTTATTGGTAAACTTGTTCTTGTCATTCTTGCCATTGATCTTCAAAAATTCTTTTCATTGTTGCCGTCAATAATAAGTCTTTACTTCTAATATAACGTGGCAAAAGAAATCTTTTGATCATCAAAACAATTTTGTACATCAAATATCTTCTCTGTTTGCATCATTCATTTTTCTACCACCAATGAAGTTAGGTCCACCATGCTTCCGCTGCGCCACTCTGATTCAATATCCCCAATCAATCCTTTCATTCCCCTTAATTAATAAGAAACAATGAAATAGGAGGACCAAATATCCTCATCATCCCAGATTCCTAAAATACATCAAAGAAAATTTCCACCAATCACTATAGTTCATTAGACCTCAATATATTTTGCACGTCAACATATCAAATATTTCAGTAATCCTCAAACAATGCTCTGATACCACCTCTGTCACGCCCCTCAAAATATCCATGATTTTTAAAATTTTTCATCACAGACCAATCCAGGATCCAAACTAACGTTTGAGGACATTGAAAAACATTCTATTCATATTCACATCCATAAAACCTGTGCAGTTTATAATCATATATCACATCACTCAATAATTCACATTTATGGCAACCCAAGCCAACTTGACAAACATGAACAATATTTATAAATCCACAAGCTAAATAATTTATACAATCAGAACTCTAACTATTCACCACAAGTTCATATCATTATAAATTAGGCTTAACATTCAGAAATTCCAAATAAGAGATATCTCCTAACACTTTGACACAGTATATCCATTTCGGTTCATCGACAACATTTCATTACATACAAAACATACTTATACAACAATATCGTAATAACCAACCAGACTTGCCCATCATTCTGAATAGCTATCCACTGCCTCAGCCCAAATCAAACATCTCGAAGAGTAACAAGCTGACCTGAAAGATTTATATAACAACGGAGTGAGCCAAAAACGGCTCAGCAAGTGACAAAGCATATTCAGAATAAAAGGAACGGATTCAAACGAGTAAGGTATCATAATGTAAGGCAGAATACAAGAATTCTCAAGGATACCATCTCAATAGATACCAAATCATACGTATCATGTCATTCATAACATATTTGATCCATAACGAATGGAGCATAGAGTAATTGAAGCATATCAATGGCAGATAGGACATTTCAGAACATATCAGTTCATAGCAAATGGAGCACAGAGTAATTGGAGCATATCAATGGCAGATAGGACATTTCGGAACATATCAGTTCATAGCAAATGGAGCACAGAGTAATTGGAGCATATCAATGGCAGATAGGACATTTCGGAACATATCAGTTCATAGCAAATGGAGCACAGAGTAATTGGAGCATATCAGAAGCAAAGGAAACATATCAAGCTTATCAATGGCATATAAAATGTTCCGAAGCATATCAACGATATATGGAACATTTCGAAACAAAATCATCAGGGAATGAAGCCTTTCAGAGCATATCGGTACACATATCGTACAAGAGCTCAAACGTCGTCCTTGACGTTGCAATCTTATCAATCTTATCCAGAGTATGAACAGAAACAAACTCACCAAAACTCTGGATGTCATATCAAACACATAGAGGGTGTAGTGGGATCTCAGTCAGAATGTGATTCATCCATTTCTGAATGACCACCTGACAAAAGTCTCCCACATCTGGGAGCTCCATCCACCCACGTCTAGGTGAAATCAAAGGGGGCCGGCAGAGCATCGCAGGCTCTAAGCAATATCCCACAAAGCGGGACCCCACAAAGCGGGCAAATAAGCGCATACCAGAATATCCCACAAAGCGGGACCCCACAAAGCGGGCAAATCAGCGCATACCCTTTACCATTTCTGGCAAAGGTCCAGACAATCCCACACACCAGAGTACAAAATGGCAATTTCAACAACAAGTAGCATATGTCGGAAGCACACGCGGAACAACGAAGCGTACATGTGCCTTTACGAGTCAATCCGAAGTAAGCAATAATATTTCACAAGCATATTCAGATTTGAAAGGAATTGAAAGCAAGGGCACATATGGAATCCAAGCAATCACATATAACTCAATTCAATAAGAAGATTTGATGAATTCAATGTCCAAAGGAATGAAACTGGAATAGGCACATATCGAAAGCAAATGCGAAACAATAGGATATACATGTGCCTATATGAGTCAATACGATATAGCATAAACGTTACACAACAGTTTTCAAGAATGCAATAACTTTAAGGACAAGAACATACAAGAATTCAAAGCAGTAATATAAAGCTCAATTGAATAAGAAAGCTAAAGGATATCAATTTCCAAAGGAATGAAACCAGAATATGAGAAATCGACCAAAGCTCGATTTCTGGCAGAATACAGAAGGCACATTGAACAAATGATTCAAACTATCAAACGTGCTCCAATTTACTCAGAAATAATCATTGGATAATACTTTCAGATAAGACATGCTTCATATGAATTGAACTGTCCAACAGAGAGAGTTACAAATAATTTGGTAAGCAAGTGTCGTAGAACAAAATCTCTGTTGGCAGAATTCCTAATGTCAGATTCAACAGATTGCTGGACAGGTGTTTGGATTCCAAATCTTTCAATCCATATATCAAAGAAAGGTCTACGAGTCTATTTTCCAATGAAATCAGTTTTGAACAAATCAGAGTTTCCAACAAAGACTTATAGGCAGCTCGGTATCAAAAGGTCAGAATATCAGAAGTTGCACAGATTCGAATCGTTACGTCTAAACAGGAGATATATCAAATGCAAGGCTAGAACAATTCAAAGTTCCTCATATTCAAAGCAAATGTAGAGATAAAATTGCAGTGAGGAACGATCAGGATACTTGCAATAGGAAAGATTAGAACAATTACAGGCGGAACGATCGGGAAACTTGCAATAAGAAAAGTTAGAGCAATTATAGGAGAAACGATCAGGGAACTTGCAATAGAAAGATCGAAACAAGTGGGAAACTTGCCTTTCAAAGATTTCGATCCGAAGATCCAAAGAAGGTGCCAGCCCAAATCCTTCTACTTTTCCTCCGTGTCCTCTCTCTGTTTCGTTTTGTGCTCCCGTTTTCTTCCTTTCTTCGCAACTACACCACGTGTCGAACATCGAGGCACAGTCACCTGCTCTCTCTTACTCTCATTCCTTCTTTTTCTTTCCCAAACGCAGCTGCCACAGCCGCCGCCGCTGCCACAATCGCAACTGCGGTCACAACCGCAGCCCCCATCCACTACACTATTTCCTTCTTCCCTTCTCTCGTTCCTACTCTTTCTCTTTCCCAAAAGCAGCTACTGCAGCTACTGCAGCCACCACCGCTGCCGCAGCCAACGTCGCAGCCGCAGCCGGAGTCGCAGCCACGGCCGCAGCCACCACACTCGCAGCCACTTCTTCCTCCCCTGCTCTATTTCCTCCTCCTCTTCCAGCTACAGCTGCCACTACCGCAGCTGCCACCCCTTCTCCTCTTCCTCTCTTCTTCCTCTCCTTCCCTTTCTCTTCTTCTTCCTTTCCTTTTTCTCTTCCTCTTTCCCTGCCACAGCTGCAGCTGCCACAACCGCAGCCGCAGCTACTTCTTTCCCTTCTCCTCTTCCTTCTCCTTCCTTTCTTCTTCTTCTCTCCCCGCTGCAACTGCTGCAGTCGCGGCCGCAGGCATGGCCGCAACCTCTCCCTCCTCCCCTGCTCATCTTCCTCTTCTTCTTCTCTTCCAGCTGCAGCTGCCATCGCCGCAGCTGCAGCCCCCTTCTTCTCCCCGACGAACAGCACCTCCTTTCCTCTGTTTCCTCCTGCAGGAAACAGAGGTGCCGCCTCTTCACCCGCTTCTACTTCTTCTCTTCTTCCTCACCATCTCTTCCTCTCCTTCTCTTCCAGCTGCAGCTGCCACCGCCGCAGCCGCAGCTCCTCCTTTCCCTTCTCTTCTTCCTCTCCTTCCTTTCTTCTTCTTCTCTTCTTCTCCTTCCTCCCCTTCTTCTCCCCGACGTCACACACACCCTCTCCTCTGTTTCCTCTGCAGGAAACAGAGGTATCACAACCTCTTCTCCTGCTTCCTCTTCCTCTTCTCTTCCTTCTTCTTCTTCTTCTCCTCTTCGAACGCCCCACCTCTCCTCTGTTTCCACCTGCAGGAAACAGAGGTGCTGCAGCCCTAGCTGCTGCCGCCTCTCGCTCCTCTCCCTCTTCCCTCTCTTTTCCCTCTTCTTCTCCTTCTTTTCTTCTCCTCTTCCCTTTTCCTCCCCAACCCCACACACCTCCTCGCTGCAGCCTTGCCGCAGCTATCATCCTCTCTTCTTCTTCTTCTTCTTCTTCTTCTTCATCTTCTTCTCTTCTCCCTCTTCTTCCTCTCTTCTTCCTCTCTTCTTCCTCCTCTCTTCTTTTCCCTCTTCTTCTTCTTTTCTTCAACCACTCTCCTTCTTCTCCTCACGCCCCACCGCTCTCTCTATTTCTGGAAAGAAACAGAGTGCTTGGGAGGCGGTGGGATAATACCGAATTTTCGGTTTTTCCTTTTCTTTTTTTTTTCTTTTTGCAACTTAGCAGTTTAGTCCTTGTAATTTCTATATTTACATATAGGTCCCCCAATTTACATATAAATCCTTATTAATACATTTTTAAAAGTGGGGGATTTTACACTCTCCCCCCCTTAAAAGAAAATTTAGTCCTCTAAATTGGTCATAGCTCAATCGATGAAAAGATGAGGATTATGATTTCTTTATTTCCTCCTCCTACTCTTAAATAATTTCATCAATTCAATACAATTACACAATTTTCCAAGAGTGACCGAAATATTCTCCTCCTTGATCCTCAATAGATGGTAACCCGACCTTCAAACAATCTTTTAAAATACCTGTGCACCCTACAGTTAATCAAACAAGTGGTCACTTTAGAAAATACTCGTTTTTTGATGGTCACCTAATTCAACTATCTATAATCAATACAAAGCCTCAATGTTCCATCCATCTTTTAACTAACACCGGAGCACCCCATGATGAAATATTAAGCCAAATAAAATCCTCATTTAATAATCCTTGTAGTTGCTTTTCTAATTCCACTTACTCAAATGATATCTTTCTGTAGAGAGGCTTAGATTTTAGGATTGTCCCAAGGACCAAATCAAAAGCAAAATCACATTTGGAGGTAATCCAAACAAGTCATCCTGGGATACATTAGGCAAGGAGATAAATAATGTCCAATACTCTCAAAATAAAAGATCGGCTGATCAAATATGCAAAAAGTGATCATTTGTTATATACCAATCCATACAGGTATGATAAGAAGATAGCCAATGCATACCAAGTATAATATCATAACTCCAAATCTCTAGGAGAACTAAATCAGCAAAAGTTCAAGTTCTCCAACAAAAATCAGACAAGAGGACCAGATTCAAGTTCATTATCAAAGAATCTCCAATGATTGTACTTACATATATCACATAATACAGTGGTCTAGGTTGAATACCCAAGTGATAGGCAATATGTTACGAATCAAATCGTAGATAGAACCCATGTTCAAACAAATATTTGCATTCTTTCATAAACATACATAATACCTTCGACCACTAATTCAGAAGTCTTAGAATCATATTCAGTGATAGCATACACTCTGACATGGGCTGATGATTTAGGAGGCAGTGACTCTTTCTTCTTGTTCAAAGGGCAAACTTTTATTTTATGATCAAACTTTCCATAAGCAAAATAGGCTCTAGTCACGCACAAACATAAACTTGTTTCATAATTTAACTTGCAATTCACACCTGATTGAGTCTTTTGTGGTGACTTCCCATTTCAAATCAAAATGTCTTGACTCTCTTGTTGTTACTTATTGATTCATTTCCAATCATATTTTTATTGGTAAACTTGTTCTTGTCATTCTTGCCATTGATCTTCAAAAATTCTTTTCATTGTTGCCGTCAATAATAAGTCTTTACTTCTAATATAACGTGGCAAAAGAAATCTTTTGATCATCAAAACAATTTTGTACATCAAATATCTTCTCTGTTTGCATCATTCATTTTTCTACCACCAATGAAGTTAGGTCCACCATGCTTCCGCTGCGCCACTCTGATTCAATATCCCCAATCAATCCTTTCATTCCCCTTAATTAATAAGAAACAATGAAATAGGAGGACCAAATATCCTCATCATCCCAGATTCCTAAAATACATCAAAGAAAATTTCCACCAATCACTATAGTTCATTAGACCTCAATATATTTTGCACGTCAACATATCAAATATTTCAGTAATCCTCAAACAATGCTCTGATACCACCTCTGTCACGCCCCTCAAAATATCCATGATTTTTAAAATTTTTCATCACAGACCAATCCAGGATCCAAACTAACGTTTGAGGACATTGAAAAACATTCTATTCATATTCACATCCATAAAACCTGTGCAGTTTATAATCATATATCACATCACTCAATAATTCACATTTATGGCAACCCAAGCCAACTTGACAAACATGAACAATATTTATAAATCCACAAGCTAAATAATTTATACAATCAGAACTCTAACTATTCACCACAAGTTCATATCATTATAAATTAGGCTTAACATTCAGAAATTCCAAATAAGAGATATCTCCTAACACTTTGACACAGTATATCCATTTCGGTTCATCGACAACATTTCATTACATACAAAACATACTTATACAACAATATCGTAATAACCAACCAGACTTGCCCATCATTCTGAATAGCTATCCACTGCCTCAGCCCAAATCAAACATCTCGAAGAGTAACAAGCTGACCTGAAAGATTTATATAACAACGGAGTGAGCCAAAAACGGCTCAGCAAGTGACAAAGCATATTCAGAATAAAAGGAACGGATTCAAACGAGTAAGGTATCATAATGTAAGGCAGAATACAAGAATTCTCAAGGATACCATCTCAATAGATACCAAATCATACGTATCATGTCATTCATAACATATTTGATCCATAACGAATGGAGCATAGAGTAATTGAAGCATATCAATGGCAGATAGGACATTTCAGAACATATCAGTTCATAGCAAATGGAGCACAGAGTAATTGGAGCATATCAATGGCAGATAGGACATTTCGGAACATATCAGTTCATAGCAAATGGAGCACAGAGTAATTGGAGCATATCAATGGCAGATAGGACATTTCGGAACATATCAGTTCATAGCAAATGGAGCACAGAGTAATTGGAGCATATCAGAAGCAAAGGAAACATATCAAGCTTATCAATGGCATATAAAATGTTCCGAAGCATATCAACGATATATGGAACATTTCGAAACAAAATCATCAGGGAATGAAGCCTTTCAGAGCATATCGGTACACATATCGTACAAGAGCTCAAACGTCGTCCTTGACGTTGCAATCTTATCAATCTTATCCAGAGTATGAACAGAAACAAACTCACCAAAACTCTGGATGTCATATCAAACACATAGAGGGTGTAGTGGGATCTCAGTCAGAATGTGATTCATCCATTTCTGAATGACCACCTGACAAAAGTCTCCCACATCTGGGAGCTCCATCCACCCACGTCTAGGTGAAATCAAAGGGGGCCGGCAGAGCATCGCAGGCTCTAAGCAATATCCCACAAAGCGGGACCCCACAAAGCGGGCAAATAAGCGCATACCAGAATATCCCACAAAGCGGGACCCCACAAAGCGGGCAAATCAGCGCATACCCTTTACCATTTCTGGCAAAGGTCCAGACAATCCCACACACCAGAGTACAAAATGGCAATTTCAACAACAAGTAGCATATGTCGGAAGCACACGCGGAACAACGAAGCGTACATGTGCCTTTACGAGTCAATCCGAAGTAAGCAATAATATTTCACAAGCATATTCAGATTTGAAAGGAATTGAAAGCAAGGGCACATATGGAATCCAAGCAATCACATATAACTCAATTCAATAAGAAGATTTGATGAATTCAATGTCCAAAGGAATGAAACTGGAATAGGCACATATCGAAAGCAAATGCGAAACAATAGGATATACATGTGCCTATATGAGTCAATACGATATAGCATAAACGTTACACAACAGTTTTCAAGAATGCAATAACTTTAAGGACAAGAACATACAAGAATTCAAAGCAGTAATATAAAGCTCAATTGAATAAGAAAGCTAAAGGATATCAATTTCCAAAGGAATGAAACCAGAATATGAGAAATCGACCAAAGCTTGATTTCTGGCAGAATACAGAAGGCACATTGAACAAATGATTCAAACTATCAAACGTGCTCCAATTTACTCAGAAATAATCATTGGATAATACTTTCAGATAAGACATGCTTCATATGAATTGAACTGTCCAACAGAGAGAGTTACAAATAATTTGGTAAGCAAGTGTCGTAGAACAAAATCTCTGTTGGCAGAATTCCTAATGTCAGATTCAACAGATAGCTGGACAGGTGTTTGGATTCCAAATCTTTCAATCCATATATCAAAGAAAGGTCTACGAGTCTATTTTCCAATGAAATCAGTTTTGAACAAATCAGAGTTTCCAACAAAGACTTATAGGCAGCTCGGTATCAAAAGGTCAGAATATCAGAAGTTGCACAGATTCGAATCGTTACGTCTAAACAGGAGATATATCAAATGCAAGGCTAGAACAATTCAAAGTTCCTCATATTCAAAGCAAATGTAGAGATAAAATTGCAGTGAGGAACGATCAGGATACTTGCAATAGGAAAGATTAGAACAATTACAGGCGGAACGATCGGGAAACTTGCAATAAGAAAAGTTAGAGCAATTATAGGAGAAACGATCAGGGAACTTGCAATAGAAAGGATCGAAACAAGTGGGAAACTTGCCTTTCAAAGATTTCGATCCGAAGATCCAAAGAAGGTGCCAGCCCAAATCCTTCTACTTTTCCTCCGTGTCCTCTCTCTGTTTCGTTTTGTGCTCCCGTTTTCTTCCTTTCTTCGCAACTACACCACGTGTCGAACATCGAGGCACAGTCACCTGCTCTCTCTTACTCTCATTCCTTCTTTTTCTTTCCCAAACGCAGCTGCCACAGCCGCCGCAGCTGCCACAATCGCAACTGCGGTCACAACCGCAGCCCCCTTCCACTGCACTATTTCCTTCTTCCCTTCTCTCGTTCCTACTCTTTCTCTTTCCCAAAAGCAGCTACTGCAGCTACTGCAGCCACCACCGCTGCCGCAGCCAACGTCGCAGCCGCAGCCGGAGTCGCAGCCACGGCCGCAGCCACCACACTCGCAGCCTCTTCTTCCTCCCCTGCTCTATTTCCTCCTCCTCTTCCAGCTGCAGCTGCCACTGCCGCAGCTGCCACCCCTTCTCCTCTTCCTCTCTTCTTCCTCTCCTTCCCTTTCTCTTCTTCTTCCTTTCCTTCTCTTCTTTCCCAGCCACAGCTGCAGCTGCCATCGCCGCAGCCGCAGCCCCTTCTCCTCTTCCTCTCTTCTTCCTCTCCTTCCCTTTCTCTTCTTCTTCCTTTCCTTTTTCTCTTCCTCTTTCCCTGCCACAGCTGCAGCTGCCACAACCGTAGCCGCAGCTACTTCTTTCCCTTCTCCTCTTCCCTCTCCTTCCATTCTTCTTCTTCTCTCCCCGCTGCAACTGCTGCAGTCGCGGCCGCAGCCACGGCCGCAACCTCTCCCTCCTCCCCTGCTCATCTTCCTCTTCTTCTTCTCTTCCAGCTGCAGCTGCCATCGCCGCAGCTGCAGCCCCCTTCTTCTCCCCGACGAACAGCACCTCCTTTCCTCTGTTTCCTCCTGCAGGAAACAGAGGTGCCGCCTCTTCACCCGCTTCTACTTCTTCTCTTCTTCCTCACCATCTCTTCCTCTCCTTCTCTTCCAGCTGCAACTGCCACTGTCGCAGCCGCAGCTCCTCCTTTCCCTTCTCTTCTTCCTCTCCTTCCTTTCTTCTTCTTCTCTTCTTCTCCTTCCTCCCCTTCTTCTCCCCGACGTCACACACACCCTCTCCTCTGTTTCCTCTGCAGGAAACAGAGGTATCACAACCTCTTCTCCTGCTTCCTCTTCCTCTTCTCTTCCTTCTTCTTCTTCTTCTCCTCTTCGAACGCCCCACCTCTCCTCTGTTTCCACCTGCAGGAAACAGAGGTGCTGCAGCCCTAGCTGCTGCCACCTCTCGCTCCTCTCCCTCTTCCCTCTCTTTTCCCTCTTCTTCTCCTTCTTTTCTTCTCCTCTTCCCTTTTCCTCCCCAACCCCACACACCTCCTCGCTGCAGCCTTGCCGCAGCTATCATCCTCTCTTCTTCTTCTTCTTCTTCTTCTTCTTCATCTTCTTCTCTTCTCCCTCTTCTTCCTCTCTTCTTCCTCCTCTCTTCTTTTCCCTCTTCTTCTTCTTTTCTTCAACCACTCTCCTTCTTCTCCTCACGCCCCACCGCTCTCTCTGTTTCTGGAAAGAAACAGAGTGCGTGGGAGGCGGTGGGATAATACCGAATTTTCGGTTTTTCCTTTTCTTTTTTTTTTCTTTTTGCAACTTAGCAGTTTAGTCCTTGTAATTTCTATATTTACATATAGGTCCCCCAATTTACATATAAATCCTTATTAATACATTTTTAAAAGTGGGGGATATTACAACAATACCATTTTCATCTTGCTTGTTTCTAAAGACCCATTTAGTACCAATGACTAAATGGTCACTAGGTCTAGGAACAAGCTTCCATACCTTATTCCTCTCAAATTGATTCAATTCCTCTTGCATTACAATAACCCAAAAATCATCTTTTATGGCCTCATCAATGCATTTAGGTTCGATTTGAGAAAGAAAGGCGGCGTTAGCACAAAAATTCTTGAAAGAGGAACGAGTTTGAACCCCTTTTGATGTATCTCCTATAATTAGCTCCTTTGGATGAGCATCTATATACTTCCATTCCTTGGGTAAGGAAATTTCGGAAGAAAGTGCATCCAAGTTGCTATTTTGAGGAGGGGGTTCATTTAAATTCAAATTATCAAAACCAAGATCATCATCAAAGTCAATTTTCTTTAAATTAGAAATTTCATTAAAGACTACATGAATAGAATCTTCTATTACTAAGGTTCTTTTGTTAAAAACCCAAAAAGCCTTAGAAACGAAAGAGTAACCAAGAAAGATGCCTTCATCGGATTTAGCATCAAATTTTCCTAAGGCATCCTTTTCATTCAAAATAAAGCATTTACAACCGAAAACTTTAAAATAGGAAATATTTGGTTTTTTGTTATTCCATAATTCATAGGGAGTTTTTGATAAGGATGGTCTTATTGTCCTCTATTCATGATGTAGCAAGCCGTATTTACGGCTTCGGCCTAAAAATACTTAGGTAAACTATGTTCATTTAACATTGTTCTTGCCATTTCTTGTAGGTTTCTATTTTTTCTTTCAACTACTCCATTTTGTTGGGGATTCCTCGGAGTGGAGAAGTTGTGATTGTATCCATTAACTTCATAAAAATTTTGAAAGTCACGGTTTTGAAATTCGCCACCGTGATCACTCTGAATTGATAAAACCATGAAACCTTTTTCGTTTTGAGTGAGTTTACAAAATTTAGAGAAACACTTGAAACAATCACTTTTGTGAGCTAAGAAAATAGGTCAAAGTGTATCTAGTATAGTCATCCACAATTACAAACGCATATTTGCTTCCCCCTAGACTTGTCGTGTCAATTGGTCCAAATAAGTCCAAATGAATCAATTGTAATGGTCTAGTGGTGCTAATTTGAGTTTTTGGTTTGAAACTAGTTTTTATTTGTTTACCTAGTTGACATGCATCGCATACTTTGTCCTTAATAAACTTTATATTTGGAATTCCTCGCACTAATTCTCTAGATGAGATCTTAGATATTAGTTTCATGCTTGCATGGCCTAGTCTCCTATGCCAAAGCCAAGCATCATCATTTAAAGCGGAGAAGCACATTTCATTACTTAGTTCATCAAGGTTGATGGTGTAGACATTATTTTGTTTTAATGCAATCATAGTTATGTTATGGTTTGGTTTTTCAATAATACACATTTGATTCAAATCTAACGATATAACCTTTATCGCATAATTGACTAACACTCAAGAGATTATGTTTCAATCCATCAACTAGTAAGACATCATCAATAGAAAATTTTAATTTGTTACCTATGGTTCCCTTGCCAATGATTTTGCCTTGGTTGTTGTCTCCGAAAGTGACGTACCCTTCTTCTTTGCTAGTGAGCATAGAGAAATGAGATGGATCTCTAGTCATATGTCTTGAGCATCCACTATCTAGATACCATCTCTTGCTCCTAGCTTGTGATGGTGTATGTTTCTACAAGAAGGGATTATTTTTAGGTACCCATTTTCTTTTGGGTGCCTTAAAAACTTATTTAACTTGTTCATCATATTGCATAGAATTGATCATGGTTCCTTTAGGAACCCAAATTAGTTTGTTCGGACTAATTTTCTTGAATGGACATTTATAAGTTTTATGTCCATATTTGTAACAAAAGTTGCAATTGCTTTAGTGCCGAACATGTAAGACGGGGCCTTTAATGAAGGTGGTTGGATTTTGGTGAAGACTTCTCACAAATCCGATTCCACTTCTTTTAGGAACGTGACCCTTATTTGTAAGGATCATGTTCAAAGATTTGCTACCAACCTCGAATTTCTTCAAGGTGTCCTTAAGTAGTAAGTTCTCCTTGAGAGATTCTAGATCATGGCATTTTATACATGGAGCTAAACTATCATGATATTCAGTTTTTAATTTATCGATATCACAAGTGAGACTATCATGCTCCTTTTTTAGCAATTTGTATTTTCTACTAATTGTCTTACATTCATCAAATAACTCATGGAAAGCATTTAATAATTCATGATAAGGTAAATCTACATCAATTAAATCTGTTACCTCTTCTCCGATGGCCATTAGGGCGTAATGAGCAACTTGCTCGGTGTTGGACTCCTCTTCTTCGGACGCACTTGAATCATCCCACATTGCCTTGAGTGCCTTCTTCTTTGATGTTCTCTTTTTGGCTTGAGGACAATCGTTCTTATAGTGTCCCGGTTTTTTGCATTCATAGCAAATCACTTGGTCCTTCTTGTGTTCGAACTTATTTTTTATATTATTTTTAAATTTATTCTTTCTTAAATTTTTTTTAAATTTTTGAGTCAAAAGTGCAATGTCATTGTCACTGTCCTCATCACTTGATGTTCCTTTCAAGTGGTCTTCTTGTGATGTGAGTATCATATCCTTCCTGTTCTTTGGAAGGGGATTCTCGAGCTCGTCATGAGCTTGACATGTCATTTCATAGGTCATTAGAGACCCAATAAGTTCTTCAAGAGGGAATGTTTTAAGGTCTTTGGCCTCTTGAATTGCCGTAACTTTTGGATCCCAACTTTTAGGGAGGGATCTTAAGATTTTAGTTACTAGTTCAAAGTTAGTAAAATCTTTACCAAGAGCTTTGAGTCCATTGATGACATCCGTGAACCGGGTGTACATGTCTCCGATGGACTCACTTGGTTTCATTCGGAAAAGTTCGTAAGAGTGCACAAGGATGTTGATTTTGGACTCTTTCACTCGGCTAGTGCCTTCATGAGTGACCTCAAGAGTACTCCAAATATCAAAAGCCGAATCACAAATTGAAACACGATTAAATTCATTTTTGTCTAGTGCACAAAACAAGGCATTCATAGCCTTTGCGTTTAAAGCAAAAACCTTCTTCTCCGATTCATTCCATTCGCTCATCGGAAGAGAAGATTTTTGAAATCCGTTTTCAACAATAGTCCAAAACTCGAAATCCATGGAAATGAGGAAGATCCTCATACGAGTCTTCCAATAAGTATAATCCGACCAATTAAACAAGGGTGGACGTGTGATAGAATGACCCTCATGCATGCCGGAGTAAGCCATCTCTCTTGGGTATTAAACCAAATATGAGAGTGAGCCTAGCTCTGATACCAATTGTTAGGATCGGAGCGGCACTAAGAGGGGGGGGTGAATTAGTGTAGCGGATTAAAACGTCGGTTTTGACAAATCTTTCATACCATAAAAATCGAACTCGGAAGTGCTTAACTTGAAAGTGTATTCACAAAGTTGTGCAGCAAAGGTAATGAGGAAATAAAGCAAGTAAGAAGGTTTACAGTAATGTAAATAGCAGTAACGAAATGCAAACCAAAGATTACGCCGATTTTAAAGTGGTTCGGTCAAATGACCTACATCCACTTGCGAGGCCCCTCTTCGATGAGGCTCCCACCTTCCACTAGCAAATCTCTTGAAGGGGAAGGGTAAATACCCCTCTTACAACTTTTTACAAGCGGTTCACTCTCTTACAGATTTTCAGCAAGAAAGAAGGAGGTGAACACTAGCAAATTGAAAACAAGACTAGCTAAGACTTTTCTAAGACCTTTCTCTCAATCAATTGCTTCTTAACAAGTTGTAATCTCAGCTGAGATTTGAGGGGTATTTATAGGCCTCAAGAGGATTCAAATTTGGGCTCCAAAATTTGAATTCTCTTTGGTTCCCGATGCTGGCGGTGCCACCGCTTGTCAGTGGCAGTGCCACCGCCTGTCAGTTTCTGACACTGACAGTGGCTGGCAGTGCCACCGCCCAGCCAAGCGGTGCAACCGCCCAGTCTGGCGGTGCCACTGCCAGACCCTTCGGTTCACTAGTTGGACTTCAAATTTAGCCCAAACCAAGTCTAATTTTGGGCCCAGTTGGCCCCTAACCAGCATATAGGATTATCTCTTAATCCTAATCCTAATTACAAGTGAACTACATAACTAAAAACATCCTAAGCAAGTTTTCAACCGCGAACGTCGAGTCTTGTTCCTGCGAGCTTTCCGACGAACTTCTTCCGACGGACTCCCAGCAAGCTCCCGATCTTGTGATGACTTCAATGAGTAGCCGAGCCTTCTTGGTGATCTCCGCGAACCTCCGACGATCTCTTCGGCGAACTTTCAAAAATTCCGATAGGTTTCCGATTTCTTCTCGGTTGGTTCCGGCAGCATCTCCGACGATTCTTCGGACTCTCAAACGTCCATCGAACTTAACTCCGGTATTCTTGCTTTATGTTTTCTGGTTATCATAGTTAATCCTACACACTTAACTCAATGATATGGATTAGATCAATTAACCCATCAATTGATTTTATCATCAAATTCCGAGATTCAACACTTCTCTCTCCTCTCCTTATACTGCAGCCCCTATTTGAGGCGTGTGGACAGCAAGAAGGGGCGGGCCCTTCTTGATTGCGTGGTACGTGTGAGGAAGAGTTTTGGGTTATGATTTAAGGAGCATCTTCGTAGCCCCTACCATGTGGATCACCGCTAGAAATGAGGACAATTGACCTACTTCATTCTCTCCTATAGATCTGCAAGTTTTCAGGGATGTACGATCTCCTTAGGTAATTCTCTTACGCGTAGTTTTTCAATTTCGTAGGTTTTTGCACGCTAACTTTTGTACGACGATGAAACCTTCTTTTCTGCAGGAATTCTGGAATTTTGTTACTCTATTCTTCCGCTATATTTGTGATGTCACCCCAAATTTTTCAATAGTGGTATCAGAGCTAAGTTGCTTGTGCAAAAGATTAGCTTTTAAACTACGTGTGTTATGTTCAATCTGTTGAAATTGTTTTACGTGATTGCTATAATTTTTTTTGTTGTAGTTTTCAAATCTGTGCTGCACCTTTTCTTGTTGTTAAGAGATGTTTTAGATAGGGCTTTTGATGTCAAATTTGTTAACACAAAAGGGGAAGAAAGGGCAGCAACTGTTGCTGCCCCTTAGATTGGTTGAAGGTTGCTTGCAGCCTTGGTCGAGAGCTCTAATTTACTGCTCTCGGCCTCGCCAAAAGCAGTAGGAACGAGAGCAGCATGGCTACCCTCAACCTACTGCATGGCAGCCCCTGCAGCTAGGTTTCCTGGCTACAAGGGGCACCCCTGGCTGTAATATCCCTCACTTTTGAAAATTATTAATAAAGATTTATTTATAAATCGGAGGATCTATATGTAAATATAGAAATTTCAAGGACTAAATTGTTAAGTTAAAAAAAAAACCAAAAATTTCGGTTTTATCCCACCGCCTCCCACGCTCTTTACTTCTCGAGAAACAAAGAGAGGAGCGGTGGGGCATGGGGAGAAGAAGAAGAGAAGTAGAGGGAGAAGAGAAGAAAAGTAGAAGAGGGAAAAGAAGAGAGGAAGAAGAGGGAGAAGAGAAGAAAAGAAGAAGAAGAAGAAGAGAGGGAAGAGGGAGAGGAAAGAGAGATAGCTGCAGCAGCTAGGGCTGCAGCACCTCTGTTTCGTGTAGGAGGAAACAGAGGAGTTCATGTGTGGGGCATCGGGGAGGAGAAGGGAAGAAGAGGAGAAGAAGAGAAGCAGAAGAAGAAGAATAAGAGAGGAGGTGGCTGCGGCAAGGGCTGCAGCGAGAAGCTGTGGGGCGTTGGGGAGGAGAAAGGAAGAAGAGGAGAAGAAGAAAAGAAGAAGAAGAGGGAAAAGAAGAGAGGAGGAAGAAGAGGGAGAAGAGAAGAATAGAAGAAGAAGAAGAAAAAGAGAGGGGAGTGGGAGAGGAGAGAGAGGTGGCAGCAGCTAGGGCTGCAGCACCTCTGTTTCCTACAGGCGGAAACAGAGGAGAGGAGGTGTGGGGCGTTGGGGAGGAGAAGAAGAAGAAGAGGAAAAAGAAGAAGAGAAAAAGAAAAAAAAAGAAAAAGAAGGGTGGCTGCGGCATGGGCTGCAGTGAGAAGGTGTAGGAGAAGGGAAGAAGAGGAGAAGAAGGAGAAGAAGAAGGAGATGAAGGAGAAGAAGAAGAAGAGGAAGAGAAGAAGTAGAAGCGGGTGAAGTGGCGGCACCTCTATTTTCTGCAGGAGGAAACATAGGAGAAGAGGTGCTGTGCGTCGGGGAGAAGAAGGGGAGGAAGGAGAAGAAGAGAAGAAGAAGAAAGGAAGGAGAAGGAAGAGGAGAAGGGAAAGAAGTAGCAGCGGCTGCGGCTGTGACAGGGAAAGAGGGAGAGGAAGGAAGAAGGGAAGGAGAGGAAGAAGAGAAGGGGAAGAAGGGGCTGCGGCTGCGGCGATGGCAGCTGCAGTTGGAAGAGAAGAAGGAGAGGAAGATGAGCAGGGGAGGAAGAAGAGGCTGCAGCCATGGCTGAGGCTACGACTGCAGCAGTGCAGCTGGGAAAGAAGAGAAGGAAAGGAAGAAGAAGAGAAAGGAAAAGGGAAGAAGAGAGGAAGAGGAGAAGGGGAGGCAGCTGCGGTAGTGGCAGTTGCAGCTAGAAGAGAAGGAGAGGAAACAAAGCAGGGGAGGAAGAAGAGGATGTGGCTGTGGTGGCTGCGGCCATGGCTGCGACTGTGGCTGCGACGTTGGCTGCGGTAGCTGCGGCAGTGGTGGTGGCTGCAGCAGTTGCTTTTGGGAAAGAGAAAGAAAGGAAAGGGGAAAAAAAAAAGGGGATGTGGCCGTGATTGCGACTGCGGGGGTGGCGGCTGCGTCTGCGGCAGCTGTGTTTGGGAAAGAAAAAGTAAGAACGAGAGAAGGGAGGAAGGAAGTAGTGCAGGGGAAGTGGCTGCGGTTGGGACAGCAACTACGGTCGTGGCTACGACGGTGGTAGTGGCAGTGGCGATGACTGCGATAGCTGCATTTGAAAAAGAAAATGAAGGAATGAGAGTAAGAGAGAGCAGGTGACTATGTCTCTATGTTCTGCATGAGCGGCAGTTGTGGAGGAAAAAGAGAAGATATATGTAGAACATGAAATAGGGAGAGGACACAGAGGAAAAGTAGAAGAATTTGGGCTGACACCTTCTTTGGATCTTCGGATCAAAATCTTTGAAAGGCAAGTGTTCTGATCCTTCTTATTGCAAGCTTTCTAATCTTTCCTTATTGTAATTTTATCTCTACATTTGCTTTGAATATGGGGAACTTTGAATTATTCTAGTCTTGCATTTGATATAGATGTAACGATTCGAATCTGTGCAACTTCTGAGATTCTGACCTTTCTACTTTATTATGGTTATCACTTCATGTATTGACCTTTGATTTGGACAAAACTTATTTGATCAGAATATAGACTCATAAATCTTTCTTGTGATAGCTTATTTTAAGAATTCAGAGTAAGTTTGCCTACCCAAACTTCTATTTCAAATGAGCCTACAGATTCTGCAAAACAGGGATCGTAATTTCTGACCTTTTGATATCGAGCTACCTATAAGTCGATGTTGGAAACTTCGATTTGTTCAAAACTGATTTCATTAGAAATTAGACTCGTAGATCTTTCTTTTGACATATGGATTGAAAGATTTGGAGTCCAAACAGTTGCCCAGTTATATGTTGAATCTAACCTTATGAATTCTGCCAAACAGAGATTTTGTTCTCCGACCCTTGTTTACCAAATTATTTGTAACTCTCTGTTGGACAGTTCAATTCATATGAAACTTATTTTATCTGAAAGTAGATTGAAATATCTTTCTAATGGTATATTTTTGAGTAAAGTAGAGCACGATTGATAGTTTGAATCATTTGTTCAATGTGCCTCTTGAATTCTGCCAAAAATCGAGATTTGGTTGATTTCGCATATTCTGGTTTCATTCCTTTGGAAATTGATATCCTTTAGTTTTCTTATTCAATTGAGCTTTATATTACTGTTTTGAATTCTTGTATGCTCTTGTCCTTAAAATTATTTGCATTCTTGAAAACTATTGTGTATCATTTATGTTATATCGTATTGACTCATATAGGCAAATGTATATCCCATTGTTCCGCATTTGCTTTCGATATGTGCCTATTCCAGTTTCATTTCTTTGGACATTGAATTCATCTAACCTTCTTATTTAAATTGAGTTATATGTGATTGTTTGGAATCCTTGAATGCTTTTGCTTTCATTTCCTTTCAAATCTGAATACAATTGTGAAAGATTATTGCTTACTTCATATCAACTCGTAAAGGCATCTGTACGTTCTGTTGTTCCGCGTGTGCTTCTGATATGTGCTATTTATTATTCATACTGTCCCTTTGTACTCTGGTGTTTGTGGGATATTGTGAACCTTTGCCAGAAATGGTGAAGGGAGTTATGCATAGAGCCTGTGATGCTCTGCCGGCCCTTATGACTTCACTCCGACGTGGGTGGATGGAGCTCCCTGACATGGGAGACTTATGTTTGATGGTCATTCAGAAATGGATGTATCATATTATGTTATGGTCCCACTTCACTTTATGTATGTTTAATATGATATCCAGAGCTTTGGTTATATGTTTCTATACATGCTTTGGATAAGAATGATATGAATGCAACATCAAATTCGATGTTTGAGCTTCTGTTTCGTATTTGTTCTTTGATATGCTCTGAAATTATTCATATGTCATTGATATGCTTTGAAATGTTTCACATACCATTGATATGTTCCGAAATATTTCATTTGTTATTGATATGCTCCGAAACATTTCATACCCCATTGATATGCTCCGAAACGTTTCATCTGTTATTGTTACGCTTCGAAATATTCCATATGTCATTGATATTCTCCGGAACATTTCATACGCTATTGATATGCTCCGAAATATTTCATTTGCTCTTTATTGATATTCTCCCAATTTATTGTTCACAATACTCTTTTGTACTCTAGTGTTTGTGGGATTATTTGGACCTTTTCCAGAAATGGTAAAGGGTATGTGCTTAGAGCCTGCGATGCTCTAGATTATGTTTGGTGGTCATTCAGAAATGGATGGACCATATTATGTTTGGAATCCCACTTCACCTTCTATCTGTTTTATCTGTTATTGTTATACTTTGAAATGTTCCATATGTCATTGATATGCTCCGGAACATTTCATACGTTATTGATATGCTCCAATTACTCTATGCTCCATTTGTTATGAACCAAATATGTTTTGAATGACATGACACATATGATTTTGTATCTAATGAGATGGTATCCTTGAGACTTCTTGTATTCTGCCTTGCATTATGATATCTTACTTGTTTGAAACCGTTCCTTTTGTTCTGAATATACTTTGTCACTTGTTGAGCTATTTTTAACTCACTCCGATGTTATATAAATCTTTCCAATCAACTTGTCACTCTTTGAGATGTTTTGAATTGGGCTGGGGAAGTGGAGAGCTATTCAGACTTATGGGCAAGTCTTGTTGGTTATTATGTTATTGTTGTATAAGCATATTTTATATGTAATAAAATGTTGTCAATGAATCGAAATAGATATACTGTGTAAAAGTGTTAGAAGATCTCTCTTATTTGGAATTTTGGAACGTTAAGTCTAGTTTATAATGATATAAACTTGTGGTAAATGGTTGGAGTTCTGATTGTATAAATTACTTAGCTTGTGAATTTATAAATGTTGTTCATGTTTGTTAAGTTGGCTTGGGTTGCCATAAATGTGAATTATCGAGTGATATGATATATGATTATAAACTACATAGATTCTATAGATATAAATTTGATAGAATGTTTTTCAGTATCCTCAAATGTTAGTTTAGATCCTGGATTGGTTTGTGATTAAAATTTTAAAATCATTGATATTTTTAAGGGGCGTGAAACTAGTGGTTAGGATTACCCAAGCGGCCAGGAGTTCTGGCCGTATGGGGCACCTGCAGCCCATGGCAGCCCTGTAGTCATAGTTTCCTAGCTGCAAGGGACTCTTTGGTGGCTAGGGTTTCCTAGCCACGCAAGGCAGTATAGTGGCCTAGGATTCCTGGTTTTCGGGGAGTCTCTATATGGTAAGATTTCCTTGCTTAAGAAGGAACTATATGCCACGTGGGGCACCCTATGGTTGGGTTCCAAAATACTGTATATAATTAATTAAAATAGTTTAATTAATTATTATTATCTAGTAGTCCTACATGGTGATGTGTTCATGTGATGTATGATATAGACGGATGATCATGGATCGTGTGATATATGTGTACGTGTGATGTGATTATTATTATTATTATGGCCTACGAGCCTCCAATTTATTTCTCATTTTTTGTTAGGTCTGCGTGCCTATGATTAAGTTGTAATTATATAAGAAGGCACAGCGAGAGCATGGAAGTGATAGCGGAACCCATAAGGCCGAGATGGATGATCGTAATGAATGAAGATGCACTGAGATGCTGACAGAACCGACGATGATGAGATGGACAATCACAGGGCATGAAGATGCACCGTTGCATACGTAGACCTTGATATGAGTGATTAAGCTCACTGGCTCGGGCTTGATCATATTAGGATGTGGTCCATGATCATCTAGTATGATTGCTCATATGATGTGTGATTGATTATACACCTACTAGATATTGATATATATTTGTATGCAATATACATATATATTAAATATGTATATGTGCGTCACGTTTCATTAGGAGACCGAATCAAAATCCCCTCTCTCGATAATATTAAATCGGTAAAACATAAGGTAATTAGATTAACCCATGTGGCCTTTCATCATTATAGGTAGGGACTGATTCTCGACGTAGGTTAAGTTGGTCGAGTCCCTCGAGACTCACCTATGTCGTGATTCGTTATCTTGCCTATGACATAGAGTTGTAACCAGTGACCTAAGGACATGGTATGATTGGTCGAGTCTCTCGAGGGTATATCATTAAATCAAACTTATCTTATAACGAAGGTATTGACTTAACCAAACATTATGGTTGGTCGAGTCCCTCGAGGCCATCATAGTTCAAAGGTCAAACAGGATGGGAATCATAAAGAGTTGTGATCGACAATAGTTGCTTATCTTTTGGGCTTAGTTTGATTAGTCGATCCCTTAAAGTTACACTAAGACACTGATTAGATCCTGATCCCCACTAGAAGTCTGCCGGAGACTTCCATTTCATGTGAGGAGGGTGTCGCATGACTCGCCAGAAAAATGGTGAGAGTAGATTAAGATAGAAGTTCATATCTTATTTGTTTATTTTTCTACAAAATCTGCATAACATTTATTTCTACTACATCTTTATTTTCAGAAAATGTCGCTTTCTAATCCCTTACGTGGCATATTTGATATCAACCGCCTAACTGGTCTGAATTATATGGATTGGTTTTACAACTTGAGAATTGTTCTCATGACAGAAAAAATCACGTACATCCTTGATACAATATGCTCATGGAAGGGGCAAGCGAGGATGAGATTGCTCGCTACGTGAAGTACATAGATGACTACACTTTTGCTCAATGCTACATGTTGGGCTCCATGATTCCTGAGTTACAAAGACAGTATGAAAAGATGGATGTCAGATATATTCTCATATATGTCCGCAAACTGTTTAAGGAAGAGGGAATGACTCAGTGATATGAGATATCGAAGAGCCTCTTTCACGCTAGGATGACTGAGGGGACACTAGTTTAGAACCATGTCTTAAAGATAATTGAGTGGATAGAGAAACTCATAGGTCTAGGAATGGTCCTAGAGGATAACCTGTATGTGGATCTCGCGTTTCAGTCCCTACCAGATTCCTTTTCACAGTTCATAATGAATTTTAATATAAACAAACTTAGGTGACTCTCCCTGAGCTCCTTAATATGTTGAGGGAGGCAGAGAGCACTATCAAGAAAGAGAAGCCAGTTCTCTATACGGGTGAGACCAGAAAGAAAAGGAATGCAGAAAAGTCACTTAAGAAAGACAAGGGCAAGGGCAGACCGGGTAAAACAAAGGTTGCTAAGAAAAGACCCGGTAAAGGACAAAGACCAGTGCTTCTACTATGGAAAAGATGGGCATTAGAAGAGGAACTATAAAGAGTAACTTGCAGAGAGGGCGAAATAGAAGCTTTGATAAGCTTTTGGTACATTCATGATTAGTCTCCATTTGTCAAACTCTTATAATAACATATGGGTATTGGATACTAGTAGTGCTTATCACATTTGTAATTCGTTGTAGGTTATGCCAAGACCTAAGAGATTGGCGAGAGGTGAGATAGATCTCAAGATGGGTAATGAAGCAAAAGTTATTATAGTAGCTGTTGGCGAGGTCACCCTATATATGCCTAGTGGAGCTATTATTGCATTGGATGCATGTTATTTTATTCCTTCTATTATCAAAAATATTATTTTCATTTCATGTTTGATAGTTAGTGGATATAAATTAATTTTTGAGAATAATAGTTGTTCAATAATATTAGATAATAAGATCATCACAAGAGGAACATTGCATAATGATTTATTTATACTAAAGACTACTCCACTTATCATGAATGTAAGTGTATCCAAGAGGAAACGAGATAAGGCAAACAGAGTACAGTTGTGGCAATGTAGGCTAGGTCACATCCATAAGGGAAGAATTCAAAAGTTACTAAAGGATGGATATCTAGATCTATTCAACTATGAGTCATATGCAACTTATGAGCCTTGCCTTCATAGAAAACTAACCAACTCTCCTTTTAGTGGAATTGGAGAGAGAGAGCCACTAAGCTGCTTGAACTCATACATAGTGATGTATGTGGACCCATGTCAACTCATGTTATAGGTGTTTACTCAGACTTTATTACTTTTACTAATGGTTTCTCAAGGCATGGACATGTGTACTTGATGAAGTATAAGTCCGAGGCCTTTGAAAAATTCAGAGAGTAAAAGAATGAAGTGGAGAACTAGATAAGAAAGAGTATTAAGACTCTTCGATCAGATCGAGGAGGTGAGCACTTGAGTACAAAGTTCACCCAATTCCTTAAGGACTATGAGATTCTATCCTAACGGACACCTCAACTCAATGGTATATCTGAAAGGAGGAATCATACACTGTTAGACATGGTGTGATCCATGATGAGCTTTGCCGACCTACCCATCTAATATTGGGATATGTTATAGAGACCGTAACTTACCTTCTAAATAGAGTTTCAACTAAGTCGACAGTGTCTACACCATATGAGATATGTAAAGGAAAGAAGCTCGATCTTAAAGTTGTTAAGATTTGGGGCTGTCTTGCACACGTTAAAAGATAGAACCCCGATAAGTTAGAATCGAGAATAGAGTGGTGCAAGTTCATAGGATACCCCAAGAAAACTTATGGGCATTATTTCTATCATCCTAATCACCAAAAGGTCTTTGCAGCCAAGAGAGCGGTGTTGCTTGAGAAGGAACACATTCTTGGCGAAGTCAGTAGGAGCATGATAGAGTTAAGCGAGGTTGGAGAACCTAGCTCAAGCACCACTCCATAACCCGAGTTTGTTCAAGTACCTAACACACAAGTTCTGACTTTATATAGGTCCAGCAGAGTATCCTATCTTGAGAGATATGTGAGATGTATTAAAGGAGAGGATGTTTAGGATATTGATCCTCAGACCTACAAGGAGGCTATTACGAGTATAGACTCTAGAAAGTGGCAATAAGCCATGAATTCTGAGATGGATTTCATGTACTCCAACAAGGTTTGGAACCTAGTTAATGCACCTAAGGGTATTATACCCATCGGTTACAAGTGGATCTTCAAGAAGAAGATCGGAGTAAATAGAAAGGTAGAGACCTATAAAGCAAGGCTAGTGGATAAGGGGTAATGTCAAAGGTAAAGTGTTGACTATGACAAAATCTTCTCACCCGTAGTCATGCTAAAATCCATCTGAATACTATTGGCTATTACAGTACACTATGATTATGAGATCTGGTAGATGGACGTGAAAATCACGTTCCTCAATGGCAACCTTAAAGGAGGAGGTATATATGATATAGCTTGAGGGATTCATGTCTAAGGACTACCCAAATAAGGTGTGTAGATTGCTTAGGTCCATTTATGGACTAAAGCAAGCTTTCCAAAGTTGGAACATAAGATTTAATGAGGTAATTAAATCTTATGATTTCATTAAGAATGAAGATGAGCATTGTGTATATATAAAGGTAAGTGGGAGCGCTATTACCTTCTTGGTATTATATATGGATGACATCCTGATCATTGGGAATGATGTATGGATGCTATCCACAGTAAAGACTTGGTTATCTAGACACTTCTCCATGAACGACTTAGGGTAAGCATCTTATATCTTGGGGATTCAGATCTATAGAGATAGATCTAAGAGGATGCTTAGCTTGTCCCAATTTAGGTACATAGACACAATTGTCAAAAGGTTTGGCATGAAAAATTCCAAGAGAGGTATCATACCGATGAGACATGGGATATCGCTTTCTATGAGTATGTCCCCAAAGACTCCTGAAGAAAGGGCGAACATGGATAGGATATCCTATGCCTCAACAATAGGGTCTGTCATATATGTCATGCTATGTACTAGGCCTGATATAACACATGCTCTGAGTATCATGGGCAAGTATTAGGTGGATCTAGGCTTAGAGCACTAGAAAGCAGTAAAGTGTATCATTAAATACTTAAGAATGACCAAGGATCTTTTACTAGTATATGGAGGTAGTAGCCTCAAGATTGAAGGCTACACAGACTCAAGTTTTTAGTCCGATGTCGATGATAGTAAGTCGAATTCAAGGTATGTGTACACCCTGAATGGAGGAGTAGTATATTGGAAGAGTTCCAAGCAAGATACTACTGTTAACTCGACCATAAAGACGGAGTACATTACTGCAACAGAAGCAACAAAGGAGAGAGTTTGGATAAAGAAGTTCATCACAGATATGGGAGTCGTTCAGGTAGCAAAGAACTTATTCCCTTATATTTTAACAATAACAGGGCGATTGTTTAAGCGAAGGAACTCATGTCTCAACAGAAGTCTAAGCATGTTATGAGAAGGTTCCACATAATCCGAGAGATCATGACCTGAGGAGATGTAGTAGTGGAAAAATTTATATCCGAAGATAACATCGCAGATCCATTGACAAAATTGTTGTCTCAGATTATCTTTGAGCGTCACAAGGGTATGATGAGGATCAGATACAGAGATGATTGGCCTTACATGAAGTGGGAGATTGTTGTCATAGGTGTCATGTAAGCCAATCACATGAGTGATGGCACATGTGACTTGACACACAGTATTTTTGTTTATTATTATTATTTAGTATTTTATTACTTTATATTGCCTATTGTATAAATATATTATGATATACATTTATCTGTGCAAAGAGAATCGGATCATGATGAGATCACGATAATGAGACCGATTCGCTATTAAACATAGATCCTAAATAATCTCGGTCATAGATTACTCAAGATAGACTAGTGTGCTATATACATATCCATATGATGGATGTAGTTGGTCTCATAGTTGCTCGTGTGGGGACACTAGGGATATAGTGCAAGTGCTCATTGGAGAATAAGTTCACTGATTGATTTGCTTACGAAATGTTAGATGGTTGATAACGCCTTTTTGTCAGATAATGATCTCGTCATCCCAATAGTATATTAGGTCCTCAGACTTAAGACAACAAGGATGTCTTGTATAAGTACTCCACTCTTTGATACTAGACTTATAGGTTTGGGGGTTCCAGATCTAGCATAACTGCTCATCGGGAGTAGTAGCCAACCTTACGAGGGCTATTGAGTATCGATAGAGGATCATCAACTCTCGGTATCATAAGAGGAATATCCCATATATTCTTGCTCAAACAAATCCCTGACCGAGGCTATTCAGATTATGAGAGAAAGAGTTCTCTAGGAGAATATGATTAGAGCGAGACTCTAGTAGAAACTGTATGAGCATAACAGTAGCATGCCCGGTATACGATCTCTAGGGTATTAGATGGACGAGAGACTATATGTCCAAAGGATTGGATTCCCTTGTATCGTCTAGGGACTACGATATAGTGGCCTAGTACGTCCGCAGTTGATGAGTCAAGTGAATTATTATGGAGATAATAATTCATTGAGCCAAAAGGAATTCTGATAGGTATAACTCACAACTAGCTCAATATTAGGCCTAGAGGGTCACACATATATGGTAGGCATTGCAACGAGTAGAGGTTCGGATATGAGATATTCGTTGGAGTCACTATCTTATTGGATATCCAATAAGCCCCTGAATTATTGGATCATATGGATGAGATTCAACAAGAGCTAATAAGAGATTATTGGGTTGAGACCCACTAATTTAAGAGGTTTAGGTAGTTGGATGGAGATCCATAACCCAATATGGTAGGATCCATTATGATTAAGTTGATATGGGGCCTCTATAAATAGGAGGGAACCAAAGACCCATAGGCTAGAGATTCTTTTTGGCAGCCTCCTCCTATTCTCCTCTCTCCTTCTCCTCCTCATACTGCAGCCCCCATTTAGGGCATGTGGACAACAAGAATGGGCAGCCCCTTCTTGATTGTGTGGTGCACGCGAGGAAGAGTTTTAGGTAGCGATTTGAGTAGCATCTTCACAGCCCCTACCGTGTGGATCATCACTAGAGAAGAGGATAGTTGACCTCCTTCATTTTCTCACATAGATCTATAGGATTTTAGGGATATACGATCTCCCTAAGTAATTCTCTTACGTGTATTTTTTCGGTTTCGTGGGTTTTTGCGCACCAACTTTTGCACGACAATGAAACTTTCATTTCTATAGGAATTCTAAAATTTTATTTCTCTGTTCTTTCGCTGCACATATGATGTTACAGATTTTCCAATACGAAGATCCAACACACTTCATAAAGCTCATTAGTCAAAATAAAATGATTTTGAAAATGGTTTATGTTTAACGAAATCATGCTTGATAATTTAAGTATTTAATTATGTATTGAAGTAATAATAATTTTTATAATTTATGGTTTATTAATCTTGATGATTTCTATGATAAAGCTTGTATTTCAGTTTTTAAACATTGATGCATATTTTTATTTGGCATAAAAGACAAAGACATACTTGTATAAAATAAATCACATAAATTGAAACACATAAAAAGGGGAATGCGCCTCTTTTGAAAATGTCTTTACTTCTAAAACTTATCAAGTTTTTCAATCCATATATATTATTATTTTTTGAATCTCTTGAACTATGAAAGTGATTTTGATGATATGAATTTGAATGAGTTATTATTCAAATCATGATCTTGATATCTTGATAATTATAACTTGAGATTTTTCCAAGATCATTTACTATAATTCTTTCGTTTTATTAAAGAGAATTATCCAAATGAATCATGATTTCTCTTTTAATTTCTTGAAATTATAAATTAATTTTTTATGAATTATTTTTTATTCCCTCTTTTACTAAAATGGAGATTTATCAAAATAAATCATATCTTTTGGTATATACAAATTGTCCGTTCTTGATCTTTCATATTAATAATTTTCATGTCATGATTTTCATATGACTCATTTGTATTTATGTTATGATTAGAATATTGATATAAAAGAAAGCAAAAAGTGCTAGTTTGAATGTTAAACTTAGGCATGTTAAATTCTTAATTTCTCAAAATTTGATACTTGATATCTTTTATGAATCAAGATCCTTGTTCTCCAATGTTTTCTTTTGTTAAAGAGAATAGTTATGAATCATGATTTTTCTCTTGATTTCTCAAAATTCATGACTTTAAATTTCCTTTGAAGATTGCCTAGTATTTGATCTCCTAAGATTTCTTTTTGCTATTTACAAAAGAAGAGACTTATCAAAATGAATGATAACTTGATCCTTCATGATTTTTTATATTGATATCTTTCAATATATTTACAAAAGGAATTGCTAGCTTACAATCTCAAGCAAAAGTGCTATCTTTCCCATCTCAAAAAGCAAAACTTACAAAATTGCACATTGCGCAAAAAAGCAAGAATTACTAACTTGCACATCTCAAGAGAAGCAAAAGTGCAAACTTGTAAAATTTATAAACTTGCACAACTTAAAATTATTGCTAGCTTGTATGTTGTAAAACTTGCATATCTCAAAAACTTCCTAGATGCACTTCTCATTTTCATTGATGACAAAGGGAGAGAACATATAATGATGAGTTGAGCATGGTAGGATATACTTTTATATTTTTAAAATATTACATAATTTTCTGAATTTAAAGGTTATATCAATATGACACATTGATCAGGGGAGTTTAGTTTAAACTCTATCATCTATTGATTATCATCATCAAAAAGGGATTGTTAAATCTCGAATTTTGATGATAAAATCAATTGATGAGTTAATAATCTAATTTACATTTTGAATGATGCTAGACTAACTTCGATCAGAAAAGGTAAATTAATTAAAGTAGGAGGAATCGGATGTTGGGCTAGAGTTGAACATGTCAGAAGATTAGACGTCAGGTCGGAGGATCGGTTGACGTGCCAGAAAAAGGACTTTGTGCTGTGAGTTCAGGCATCGAGCCAAAGGATCGGACATTATGCCAAGAAGATCGGAAGTTGTGGGAGTCAACATGCCAATTGGGCAATATGACGAATGAGAGGACGATGCGTCGAAGGATCGGACGAAGCGCCGGAAGAACCAATGACATGCCGGATAACATATGATTCATGCTTTATAATAATTTGTCTAGATTGAGTTAGTTTAGATCTAATTGAGTATCTATTTGAGTGAAATAATGCCAACTCAATTAAAGGTCAATTGAGCCTGAATCATGGCTGAATTGGGCCTGTTGTTTGGCCCATTTAGTGTCTTGTAGCAAGGTTTGGCAGTGGTACCGCCCAGACATAGTCTTCAAGACTGTGTCAAGCGGTGGTACCATCTAGACACAGTCTCCTAAACTATGTCAGATAGTGGTACCACCAGATTGGGCGGGGCATAGTGTCAAAGAGTACTGGCGGTGGTACCGCCTAGTACTGGTGGTGGATCCGCCAGTACCCCAAAATCCCAGGGATTTAAATTTTTGGCTCCAAATTTAAATCCATTTGGAGCCTATAAAAACCCCACTCATCTCTACTTAGTGAACATAAGAACTAAGAGCAAAAAAGAAAGAAAATGCTATTGTAATATTGTGAAAACTTCTCTCAAGCTCTAAGTGTTTGGTGAAGTTTAAGAGAGGGGTGAGTGGTTGTAAAGGTTATCTCCTAAACTTATGAAAAGAAAAAAAAAGAGTTGTAAGAGGATAGTTGGTCTTCACTCATTGAAGGAAGACTGATAGTGGACATCGATGGCCTCAACGGAGGAGGAATCGGGAGTGGACGTAGGTCACGACGATCGAACCATTATAAAATCGGTGTGCACTTTCTTGTTGCTCTTCATTACTGTTGTTTTCTGCCTTAATTGCTTATCACTCTTATTCTAAGTCAAGCATACGTTCAATATCTTTTCTAATACATTTTTATCAAGCTAAAAATTTTGAATTGACATTATTTTTACAATAGCACTAATTCACCATCCCCCCTCCCTCTTAGTGCCAACTTGATCCTAATAGGATCTCTATTTGAGATAATGCTAACTAACACCCCATGATATCAAATAATTTTCTTAATATATAAGCTTGCTAGTTTTTCTAATGAATACTTTTATTAATAGGGAGGAAGTGAGTAGATTTAGTAAGTCTGTCTACTACTACATAAATTCCATCATATCCTTTCACGGTCTTGGGTAATCTTGTCACAAAATCCATAGTGACTTACGCCCACTTCCATTCAGGAATTGAAATCCTTTATAATTTTCCTACAAATACTTGATGTTCTGCCTTCACTTGTTGGCATATTAGACATTTAGAAACAAACTCTGTTATATCTCTCCTCATACCACACCACTAGTGGTTTTGGCGTAAATCCTAATATATTTTGGTAGTCCCGGGATGAATATTAAATTTTGATCTATATGCCTCTTCCAATAATTGTATCTTTACTAGATAACTTTTAGGAATACAAAGTCGGTTGTGGAATATAATAGAACCATCTTCGACTTGGAGGAATTCGGGTCTAAATCCTTGAGTTATCTCTTTAACTATCATATAAATATATAGATCTTCCTTTTTACTTTCTTTAATCTTTTCTACCAAATATGATTATGCTATCAGACATATAAGAAAACTTGTATTTGTCTCCGATAAAAGTTGAAGTTTTAAGTCTACCAACTCTATCATTATAGAATTCCTTTGAATATTCGTATAGGCTATAAGACTTAAAGTATTTCTATTTAAGGCATTAGCAACTATATTAGCCTTCTTAATATGATAGTTGATATTAAAATCATAATCTTTTAGAATGCCCAACCATCTTTTTTTGTCTCATATTTAAATCTTTTTGTGTGAAAATGTACTTGAGACTCTTATGATCTGTGAAGATTTCAAAAGTTTGTCCATAAAGATAATGCCTCTAAATTTTTAGTGCAAAAAATGATAACTATAGCTCTAAGTCGTAAGTGAGATAGTTCTTCTTATGAGGCTTTAATTGTCTAGATGCATAAACAAATACTGTAATAATCGATAATTTTTTTTCTTAACATAAATTAATTATTATAAATGATATATTACTTTATTATTAACTTCTATATTTGTGTATTATAGTTAAGGAAATGATTAGATTTGGTTTCCTTAATAGTTAGGAATTCTACTAATCAATTAAATTATTAATTGATTTATTTCCTAATGAGTGATTTGATATTTAGGAAGTAAATAGTTTACATTCCATTTTTGTGTGTGAACTATAAGAAATAAATATTATATTACTTTTTTGTGTGTGAAAGCAAATGTAAAATAAATTAAAAATAAAAATTAAATTATTACTTACCTTTCGGGGAGATCTCATCTTCTCCTATATAAAGGGATTATTCATCCCTCATTCTCTACTAGGCCTAACAATAGAAGGATTGAGGAGATGACTTTCCAGGGAGATGATATCAAGGAAGGGATAATCAAAAAGAGGTAGGATCCTTTCTTTTTAATTAGCTTTGATTTGTGTTTTGAAATCTTGACATTGAGATTGTTACAATTTTATAATGAATAATGATGTTTTAATTTCGAAATTTCATGATTTTTGAATAATAATAATTGATTTGTGATGTTAAACTGATTATTTGATTTGTATTGATCTTTTAAGCTTAAGTGAATTTTAATATTGATTTAATTATTAAAATTCTTATTTAGTATAATAGTTCTAATTTATTTAATTAGTTATATCTATATTTCAAGAATTATGTGTGAATTTCTGTAATGTAATTAGTTTTAAATTTTAGATCATGAATTTAAAGATTTAATTAATGTATTTGAATAATTCTTTAATAATTTTAAATGTTAAAATCTAATTTGATAAAAGGAGTCTAATTGGGGTCTGACTTGAGTCAAGTTGATCGATCAGATCGAATCGACTCAGACCATGTGATCATGTACAACCTAGCTTATGTGACTAAGTACAACCTAGCCCATGTGGTCAGGCATGACCCAACACATGTGGCTAGGTACGATCTAATCCATATGGCCATGTATGACCCAACTCATGCTGTAAGGTACTACCCAACCATGTGGTTAGGCATAGACCAGCTCATGTGGCTAGATACAATCCAGTCCATGTGGCCATATATAACCCAACTCATATGGTAAAGTACGACCCAATCATGTGGCTAAGCATGGGCCAGCTTATGTGGCTAGGTACAACTCAGTCTAAGTGGTCAGATACGACCCCAACTCATGTGTCTATGATCAATTCGTGAGCCAAGCATGGCCTAGTTTAATGGTAAGGCCCAGCCCAACTTATAAGTGAGGCTTAGCCTAGTCCATGAAGTTAAGTCTGCCCAGCTATGTGATTGATATCAGACATATCGTTGCTCCTTTTATATAGCCCATCGTACCTCAACTCAACCTAGTATTTGGAACAGGTATATGCAATGTATATGACCCGCCCAAGACTCAGGTGGGTTAGTTCGGTTTGGGTTAGTCCTATATGACATAGTCCAATCTCCTTCTCTATTGGTTTGAGCTCATTAATTGACGAAATCAAACAGGTTTAATCAGTTAAAGCTGATTTAGGGTGATTCCAAACTAACTTGACTGGTTCAAACCTATTTGACCTAATCGAGATCAATCAATCTAATTATACCGGTTTAGGGTGATTCCAAACCGGTTCCATAATGATTTAATATTGGTACCGTTAGATCATAATCGAATTGAGTTTGGTTTAAGTCAATTGAGCTATTCCAATTAGGGTTTTGATTGATTGAGGACTATTGAGATATTGATATTTAATGCTTTTATGATATGATGAATTTAAAGATTTTATCTGAAGATGTCATTTGAAAATGATTGTTGATTTTCTATGTTTATGATATTGATATGATAAGTATCATGTAGTAGATGTGACTAGACTAGTAGTTCACATTGGGAGTGCAACCTGTGAAAGGAGCTACGGGCCCATCATAGTGCGGAGCCACCAATGAACATAGTCTAGTAGATTTACTTCAAGTATAGCCTCTCATAATATTTAATCATATTGATTTCTTGATGTATGCATGAGTGATTGAATGAGTGTAAATGAATGATCATGGATGTTTATGTATCCCTGCCGATGGCAGGTATGGCGATTCCCTTCGGGGATTAGCGGGCCATCAGACGTGATGGTTAGACGGTTCCTCCATCCGCTGTTGGGAGGAATGTGTCCCCACTTGGGCGGGTGAGGGATACCACTTCATCCGCTGTTGAGAGTGCGATATGGATTATCTCCATCCGCTATTGGGAGGAATCCATCCCGTGGAATATGCCTCTCCATCCGCTGTTGGGAGAGCGCACCATTGGGTGATGTACGCCTTTGTTATTATGTATGTGTTGCATGTGGCTAATGCATGATTTTGTTTATTATGCAAGAAATTATCATCATTTTTCTTATGTATAAGTTTTATGATGAATAGATATATTTTCATATTGAATTATTGATATTTGTTTATATTTCATGAATATTGAAGATTATTTTTATGATTTTTCTGAGGTTCCTACCAGCATGTGTGGTTGCTGATGTGTTTTTATTTTATATTTATTTTTAGAATAATCTACTATTGTGTAATATATCTGAAGCTTGGGTGGAAGAGACTTGTGACCCTGTGAAGAAGATGTCATTTTTCTAGCTAATAGAATATCTACTATTGTAAAGACAATGATTTGAATTCAAAGACGAATGAAAAGTAAAGGAGAGAGTTTATTATGTAAATTATGGATAATAAATTTTTGATTTATTATTCTTTTTATAAATTCGAGATGTGACAAATACCCTCCTATTTTGCATTAGAACATAACCAATTCATTATAATGAGGCATCACTATATACTGCAAAACCTTTCCCCCTGAAGGAATCACTAAAATAGGAGCACTAGTTAATTTTTCCTTCAATTCTTGAAAACTTCATTAACATTTATCATCCCACACATTCTTTATATTCTTTTGTGTCAACCTGATCAAGGGTGCTACTATTTTTTAGAAGTTTTCTATGAATCTTTTATAGTATTCAACCAATCCCATGAAGCTTTTAATCTCCAAAACGTTATAAGGTTTCTTCCATTTTATTACAGCTTCAATCTTGTAGGGGTCAACAGATATACCCGCACTCGAAATTACATGATCGAGAAGCATAACTTCATTGAGCCAAAAATTACACTTGCTCAATTTGGCATATAGTTTCTCTTGTCTTAGGACTTCAAGAATTGTCTTAAGATGGTGTTCATGTCCCGTCTTACTTTTGGAGTATATCAAGATGTTATCAATGAATATAAATATAAATTTATCAAGATAAAGGTGAAACACCCTATTCATGAGATCCATAAAGGCAGTCGGTGCATTTGTGAGTTCGAAAGGTATTACTAAGAATTCGTAATGACCATAGCTTGTTCTAAATGTAGTTTTTGTATGTCTTCTTCCCTTATCTTCAGTTGATAATACCCAGATCTTAAATCAATCTTTGAGTATACTCGAGTACCTTAAAGTTGATCGAATAGGTCATATATTCGAGGAAGGGGATATATATTCTTTATGGTTACTTGGTTGAGTTATTTATAATCGATGTATAGCCGTATAGATTTATCTTTCTTCTTCATAAATAGGATAGAGGTACCCTAAGGTGATACACTAGATTGAATAAAACCCTCATCCAAAAACTCCTGGAACTGTTTTTTTAGCTCCTCCAACTCAATTTGTATCATTCTATAAGGGGGTTTAGAAATAAGTGCGATGCTAGATAGAACATCAATTATAAATTCAATCTGCTTGTTTGGTGGCAATATAAGTAGATCTTCAAGAAAAATATTTAAAAAATCCCGCACAATGGGGATATCCTTTAATATTGGTTTCTTAGATTCTTCTACAAAAGTGATAGCCAAGTACCCCTAATATCCTTTCAGTAATAGTTGAGTAGCACTCAAAACTGAAATAATAGGAGGGAGCTTTTCTTGAATCTTAATAAACCGAAAGGGTGGTTGATCCAAGGGTGAGAAAGTAACAGCCTTTTGGAAACAATCAACACTTGCATAGTACGCCGAAAGCTAATCAATACCCAAAATAGCATTAAAATCTTAAGACTCTAGTAGAATGAGATCTACTAGTAAATCATAACTTTCAATAGTAATAATATAGTTTCTAAATATCTTATTAGTTATCAAGGAGTCTCCAACTAGTATTGCTACCATTAATGCTTTACTCATTATCTCAGGAATTTTATACAATTTCATAGCAAAATAAGGTGATATAGAAGAATGTGTAAAACTAGAATCTATAAGCATAGAAGCAAGTATACCACAAAGCGTGATGATATATTTAATAATAGATCTCGAGGCTTCAATATCTTGATGGGTTAGTGCATAGACCCTTGTCTGACCTCCCTCTTTGGGTCCTGGCTATTATTGTCCAACTGTTTGAGGTAGAGCTTAATGTTAATTTGCTTACGAGGGCAATCCTATGACATATGCCCCGGTTGTTAATAATAAAAGCATACATGCTATCACATGAGGCATGAGATGGAAATATGATCAGTCTTACCATAGAAATAGCATCTTATAATGACTTGATTACTGAGAGCTCCTATCTATTGATGTCCGAACTATTTGCCCTTGCCTTTCTTTGAGAGTCCAAAGTATGATCCCCCATACATAGATGGTGCAGAGCTAAAAAGTTGCTTCGATCCTTCGCTTATTATAGTTCATTAACTAATTTATGTACCGACAAAGCTCGATACTTTAGCATATGTTGGTAACATCAATACTACAACGGACTACCTAATTGATGAATGAAGTCCTCTCTCAAAGTGTTGAGCCCTTTTATTTTCATTCAAAGCAATATATGGAGTGAACTGAGCCAACTCAGTGAAATAATGATCATATTCCATTACATTTCTACTTCTCTAGTGAATGCTAAGGAATTCCTATTACTTCTTAAAGTAAACTGAATCAGGAAAGAACTTCTTATAGAATGCATCTTTAAATTGCTCCCAAGTCATCTATTTTTTCTATTTCTAGGAACCACTCCTGCCACGCTATTTATTATGTTGCTTGTCTCTTGTTTTCAATAAGAGCATGAGCACTAGAGTTGGTTACCCTATTCTTTTTTTAGGTCCTCTAAGTGTCTGCCTTCCCTTCCAAAATGAAAGAAGCAAAAGACACTTTTTGATTTTCATTGCATTTGATGGCTTTAAATGTCTTCTCTACTTAACGGATCTAATATTCAACAAAGATTGGATCTAGTTTACCCTCAAAGACAGGTGGTCCCAATCTCTTAAAGTGATCTAAGGTATTATTTCCACCCCTTGAAGTTTCATCTCGCTTCTCCTGACGCTCAAAATATCCTCTAATAGCATTGAAGACTCTGTGTACATCATCTAAAGCATTGATAGGTGTTGAGGCATGAGATGCACTCAGTGGTGTTGGAGAAGCTGGCACATAATCAGTGATAAGTGTACGTGAGGACTGGGTTTACACTACGATGCGTGGAACTTCCAAGATATTATTTACTTGAATACCTCTTTAAGTGCATAGACCAACAATGTGACCAAGAGCACCACGAGTGACATGACTACTATTATCTTGAATTGACTCAATTACTCCTATAATGTGTCAAAGACAATCATCAGTCAAAGTCAATCAAGAGACTTAAACATCTACAGGCCCTAGACCATGCTTTGATACCATAAAAAGATGTCATATCCTATAATTTTTTTTTTCAGAATTACATCTTTCCACATATTTAGAGCCAAATAGATATACATCACTTTATTTAAAATTTATAAATATTTATTATAATCTATTTATTCATCAAATCATAAGTTAGAAATATTTATTAAAAAACATAGTGATGTCAACTCGAAGAAATGTCCAAGTAGCTCTATTTGGCGGTAGAGAAAAGTTTGCACTCTACTAGACTCCAATCTAGTGCTAGTGGGAGGCTACTACGAAAATAAAAAAAATAAACAAAATTCAGCAAAGCTGAGTAGGAATCCAAAAGTAAACTCAAAATGAATACATAATTAAAAATCAATCATTTCATTGGCGTATATCAAATGCCCAAAGAAACACTCCCCCGACAGCGGATAGAGAGGCTTTATCATACGGGATGAGATTGTATTCTTCCAATAGTAGATAAAGACAAACTCATATTGCACTCCTAACAACGGATAGAGTAGCATCCCTCGCCCGCCAAAGTGGGGACACGTTCCTCCCAATAGCGAATGGAGGACCCATCTTGCCGTCATATTTGACGGCCTACTAATCCTCAAAGGAAATCGCCCTACCTGCCCTCGGTAGGAAAATAACATAATCTCATACTGGTCATGTCTATATCAAGATGAAATAATACATTTAAAATATCTTTTTAAAATATCATCATTGTCAAATAATACTAATAAGACCTCAGTTGACCTCAAATAATACTAATAAGACCTTAGTCCAATCGATCCAATTAAATTCGATTTACTAGAACCTAACTGAACAAATATCTAATCCTCATTTAACTAGCCTGGAACTACCATAGACTAATATAATTTGGTTAAGATTAGGTTTAATTTAGTTACACTAACTTGAATAAGTCGAATTAATTCGAAATCACCCTGAATTAATCTAGACTAATCAAGTCTGGTTTAATTCAATCAAGATTTGGGCTCAAATCCAATAATTACATAAATATTGGGTTAGGTTGCGCTAACTCATATACTGGTCATGTGCACTACACATGACTATGCATGCATCACACCGAGCTAGGACAGCCTTGGCCCATGAATTAGTTGTTAGGATCAAGAGTCGGGGTCGACACTAAGAGGGGGCGGTGAATTAGTGCAGTGGTAAAAATTACATCTTCAAAGCTTCATTTCGATTAAAATCGTTTTCGACAATAAACCGTTTCGTAAAGGTAATACTTTGACAGCATACGTAAACATATTGAAGGCAGTAAGTTATTAAAGAGATTTGCGGTATGTAAATGGCAGGAAGTAAATGCAAACCAGAGTTTTAGAGTGGTTCAGTCAATGTGACATACATCCACTTCCGGCTTCCTCTTCCGACGAGGTCACTAGAGGCCTTCCTTCAATAGGCGAAGGCCAATCACCTTTTACACCCCTCTTCCCCTTTTCACGGATTTAGGAGATAACCCTTATAAGCACTCATACTCTTCTTACAGATTTCTAAACTTAGAGTGGAGGAGGAAATTCCTAAAGAGATTGCAGTAGCATTTTTCTACTTTTGAACTCTCTGTGCTTGTGTGCTTTAACCAGGGATGAGAGGGATATTTATAGGCTTCAAGTTGATTCAAACTTGGAGCCTAAAACTTTCCCATCCCGGGTTCCCCGGGCACGGGCGGTACCACCGCCTACGCTGGGCGGTACCATCGCCCAATGTCAGTCGACACTAACATTGTCCTAGGCAGTACCAACGCCCAGGTCTGACAGTACCATCACTTGGGGAGCAGTGCTGGGCGGTACCAACACCCAAACTGATGGTACCATTGCCTGGCACCCTGCCAGGGGTGGTACAACCGCCCAGACTGGAGGCACCACCGCCTGACACAATCTCGAAGAGTGTGCCACGACGGTGAGACTTCTTAAGGCACTGTTTGGGCCTCTTATTGGGCCCAAAAAAGTTCTTACATAGGCCTAACTGGCCCCTATTTAGGTTGGCTCAAATCCAAGCCTAATTACATGCTAACTACGAAATCCTAAGACATTTGGTAAGCTAAACAAGTCCCTATGTCTATTCTTCTGGCGAGCTTCCAACAAACTTTCGTTGATCTCTCGGCAATGTTCCGATGGACTCCCGGCAAGCTCCTAGATTTCACGATGATCTTCTTGGCAAGTTCTGATGAGCTTCTTTGGTAAGATCCGAGACTTCTCGGCTAGTTCCGATAGAACTTCCGACGAACGTCTGGACTTCCAACGAACTCTCGAACTCCCAACATAATCGCATCCTTGACTCCGAGACTTCATTTTGCTTCATGCCTTGCTATCGTAGTTAATCCTGCATATATAAAAACACATTTCGATCTAGACAATTAATACTAAGCATTAATCAAGTTGTCCGGCATGTCATTGGTCTCTCGACGCTTCGTCTGATTCTTCAATGCATCGTCCTCTCTTGCGGCCTATTGCCCAATCAGCCAGTTAACTCCGCAACTCCGATATCCTTGGCACAATATCTGCTCTTTTTGGCCCGATAGCCGAATCCACAGCCCGAAGCCTTCCGTCGATACCTCGACCGATCCACCGGCTCGACGTCCAATCTTCTGACATGTTCCTCTGGCCCAATATGATTCTTCCTGCTTTAATTGTCTCATCCTGATCGAAGCATCCTATATCACTCAAAATGTAGATTAAAGTATAAACACTTATCGATTGGTTTTATCATCAAAATCTGAGATTCAACAATCTCTCCCTTTTTTATTATGACAACCAATCGACGACGGAGTTAACCTTAACTCCCGAAGTTTAAACAAACTCCCCCTATCAATATGCCTTATTGATAGAAACTCTTGGATTCAAAAATCCAAGCAAACATGTCATGATCAAATCATGCATGACATCAATATACTTCTCCCCCTTTGTCATCGACAAAAATGAGAAGTTCCAACTATCATGTGTTTGGAAAACAAGTTCAATACATTGCACGAAAAACATAATATCCATTTTTATCATCATGCAAGCTAGCAAAAATTTAGAGTTTTGCAAGTTTGTAAATTTTTCTAGATATGTAAGTTTAGCATTTTTGCTTCTTGAGATAGGCAAGATAATACTTTTTTATAGTGTTTAAGATAGCAAATTCTACATCATGCAAGCTAGCAAATTAGAGATGTTCAAGAAAGCAACACTTGCTTCGTGAAATATGCAAGTTTTACAATATACAAGCTAGCAAATTTAAAGATATACAAGTTGGCATATTTGCTTTTCTTTACGATGTGCAAGATAGTATATTTTTGCATCTTCTTGAGATTTCAAGCTAGTAATTTTTGGTGATGTTCAAGATAGCAATTTCTTCTCTTTTGAGAAGTGCAATTTTTGCTTTCTTCTTGAATTGTGCACGCTAGCATCTTTCTCTTTAAGATGTTCACATTAGCAACTCTTTCTCCCCCTTTGTCATTGGCAAAAAGAAGGGAAGACCCTTTACATCAATTTTCAAATCATGACAAAGATAAAGTATCGATCTTATTTGTGCATCATTATATTTTCAAATTAAAATATGCATAATTTCAAAACCATACATTTCATTTTTCTTGCACGATACTGAAAAATTAAATCAAATATCATTATGAGCATATCATACATGATACTAAAATATTATAATTTTTAAACATTTATCAACATTTTGATCATGATACCAAACATTCATCGTTTAAAGCATTCATGATACTTCATTTTGACAACATGATCATAGTTTTTCAAATGATGGTATCTAAATGTCATAATTCATTACATCCTATCATGCATGATCATTAACTTCTCATTTGTATTTCATGCATAATTTCATCACATTCAAAATATCAAGAGAATTTTGGTGATGAGATAAACATTTCATGAATACAAGAAATTTTACATAATAAAATTCAAGTCATAAATTATCAAGATGTCAAGTAGCATATTATGGTTAATTTGAATACATCATTTTTAGTGAATACCAAGAAGAATCATAGTATGAAAAAATCTTGATTAATAGAAAATTTTTATATATCGAATATTGAGAAATCACGATGATGATTCAAAACAATATATCACGATTTATATTCAAGAGAAAAATTATCATTTATTTTCAACTCTTTCAATTTGTCAAATCAACATTTCTTAGATATGCATGATACTAAAACATGGTTTCAAATGTTTAACATATAACATGTATAATTTCAAATCATTTTCAAGATCATTGAAGATAGTAAATATTTTGATTCTCATAAAAGATAGCTCAAGTAGAGAAATCAAAAAGAAAGTTCATGATTTTGTTGAAAATTTTTCATTCAAATTTAAAAAAAAATGGAGAGATTCAAAATGACTTAAACACCTTTATCAATCTCTTAGTAAAAAGTCGATAAGATAAAGAAAAAATTTTAAGGAGAAAGCTTTCCTCTTTTTAGTATTTTAATTCATATGATTGATTTCATATAGGTATGTTCTTTGTCTTTTTATGCCAAACAAAAATATGTTTATGATTGAAAAATAAATTTCATCATAAAAACCATCCATCTTGCTTATAATCGAAAAAGCCACTTTTATTACTGTGAAAGTTGATAATCCATAAATCTCAAGAATCATCATGCATAGAATAAAATCATCAATCATTGTATCAAAACATCATTATGCATCATATTATCAAGCATGATTTCATATTTTCAATAAAAATTATTTTATTTATTTTCATAAAATATGTATTTTTCATGATTATTTTCAAAATTACTAGAATGATAACAATGATCCTAATTTTTGCATTTTCATTTTTAAATATATAATTTTAAAAATTAATTTTTTATATTAAATAAAAAAAGAAAATGCATCATGAAAAGCATCATGTAATTTTGAAATAAATTAAGGGGATTTCGATTACCTCATCATTGAAAGCAGTTAAGGCGTAGTTTGCCACCTCGCCTTTGTTGATTTTCTCCTCGTCTTCGGATGAGCTCGATTCATCCCAATTTGTATTCTTCTTCTTGCGTTCAAAGCAAGTAGTTGCGTTTTTTTCTTTCTTTAATTTTTGTTTCATTAACTTTTTAAATTTATTTATGAGGAGTTCAAGTTCACTATCACTTGAGCTTATGCTTGAGTGGTCTTCAATTGTTCTATGTCCCAAATCCTTCCTATTCTTTGGAAGGTGGTTCTCATATTCGTCAAGTGACATATTTGTTATTTCATAAGTCATCATAGACCCTATTAGTTCTTCAAGTGGAAAAATATTTAAATCTTTTGTTTCTTGTATTGCCATTACTTTCAAATTCCAATTTTTAGAAAGAGATCTTAAAATCTTATTAACGAGTTCAAAATTCGAAAAGCTTTTACCAAGTCCTTTTAAACCATTGACGACATTCGTAAAACGGGTGTACATATCTCCAATGGTTTCGCTTAGTTTCATATAAAACAATTCAAAATCATGCATTAAAAAAATAAGTTTAGAATCCTTAACACTACTTGTGCCTTCGTATGTGATTTCAAGAGTGTGTCATATGTCGAAAGTCGTTTCGCATATAGAAACCCAATTAAACTCGTTTTTGTCTAAGGCGCAAAATAAGGCATTCATAGCCTTTGCATTTAGAGAAAATGTCTTTTTCTCCAAATCATTCAAATGGTTCATTGGAAGAGAAGACATTCGAAAATTATTTTTAATAATATTCCATAAATTTAAATCCAACGAAAACAAGAAAACTCTCATTCGAGTTTTTCAATAAGTATAGTCCGTCCCATTGAAAAAGGGAGGACGAATGAGAGAGTGACCCTCTTGAAAGCCGAAAAGAGCCATTTCTATTTGGGTATTAAACCAAATATGAAAAACGATGCTCTGATACCAATTGTTAGGATCAAGAGTCGGGGTCGGCACTTGGGGGGGGGGGGGGGGGGTGAATTAGTGCAGCAGTAAAAATTACGTCTTCAAAACTTTATTTCGATTAAAATCATTTTCGATGTAAAACCATTTCGTAAAAGTAATACATTAAAAGCATATGTAAACGTATTGAAGGTAGTAAGCTATTAAAGAGGTTTGCAGTATGTAAATGGCAAGAAGTAAATGCAAACCAGAGTTTTAGAGTGGTTCGGTCAATGTGACCTACATCCACTTTTGGCTTCCTCCTCCGACGAGGTCACCGGCATCCACTAGAGGCCTTCCTTCAATATGTTGAATCTCGGATTTTGATGATGAAACTAATTGTGTTTAAATGTTTGACTACATTTTGAGTGATACAGGTCTACTCGATCAGGATTAGACAATTAACGCAGGAGGAATTGACGTTGCGTCGGAGGAGATCACGTCAGGATATTGGATGGCAGAAGGCTTCGGGCGTCGGGCATCGGGCCAAGGAGAGCGAAATTGCACCAAGGATATCGGGGTTGCGGAGGTCAACCGCCGATTGGGCAACAAGCCGCAAGAGAGGACGATGCACTGAAGAATCGGATGAAGCGCCAACCAATGACGTGCCGGGCAACAGAATGTCAATTTGCGTTATAATAATTGTCTAGATCGGAGTAGAGTGTTTGCTTGTGTGTGCAGAATTAACTACGATAACGACAAAAACATAAAGCAAAACAAAGTGCCGGAGTCAAGCGCGAAGGATTCGTTGGGAGTTCGAGAGTTCGACGGAAGTCCGAAGGTTCGTCGGGAATGCTGCCAGAACTAACCGAGAATGAGTAGGGAGCTTGCCGAAGGGTTTTTCGGAAGCTCGCCGGAAGGTTCGTTAGAAGTTCGCGGAGCTCGCCAAGAAAGATCGGAGCTTGCCGAAGAAGCTCATCGGAACTCGCCAAGATCAAATCGTGAAGTCTAGGAGCTTGCCGGGAGTCCGCAGAATGGTTTCCGAGAGTTTATCGGAAGACCGCCGGAAGTTCGCCAGAAGCTCGCCGGAAGAAGTCTTGACTTACGGACTTTGTAATAGCTTAGAAAATGTCTTTAAATTCGTAGTTAGCATATTAATTAGGGTTAGGATTAGGTGTTAATCCTATAACCCAAGTAGGGGCCAATTGGACCCGAGTTCGGACTGGTTTGGGCCAAGTTTGGAGCCCAACCAGTGAGCTGATTTAGCCTAGGCGGTGGCACCGCCCAGCACCCAAGAGCTGGGCGGTGACACCTCCTGGCTGGGCGGTGGCACCGCTTGGCTGGGCGGTGGCACCTCCAACAGCGGGAACCCAAAGAGAATTCAAATTTTGAAGCCCAAATTTGAATCCTCTTGAGGCCTATAAATACCCCTCAAATCTCAGCTGAGAGAACAACTTTTTGAGCAGCAAGTGTTTGAGAGAAAGGCATTAGAAAAGTCCTAGCTAATCTTGTTTTCATTTTGCTAGTGTTCACCTCCTTCATTCTTGTTAAAAATTTGTAAGAGAGTGAACCGCTTGTAAAGAGTTGTAAGAGGGGTATTTTTACCCTTCCCTTTCAAGAGATTTGCTAGTGGAAGGTGGGAGCCTCATCGAAGAGGGGCCTCGCAAGTGGATGTAGGTCATTTGACCGAACCACTCTAAATCGGCGTAATCTCTGGTTTGCATTTCATTATTGTCATTTACATTACTGCAAATCTTCTTACTGCTTTAGTTCCTTATTACCCTTGCTGCGCAACTTTAAGAATACGCTTTCAAGTTAAACTTTTCAAGTTCCGTTCTTATCGTACGAAAAATTTGTCGAAATCAACGTTTTAATTCGCTGCACTAATTCACCCCCCCCCCTCTTAGTGCCGCTCCGATCCTAACAATTGGTATCAGAGCCACGTTTTTCTACCTTGGTTTAACACCCAAATAGAAATGGCTCTTTACGGCTTTCAAAAGGGTCACTCTCTCATTTGTCCTCCCTTTTTCAATGGGACGGACTACACTTATTGGAAAACTCGAATGAGAGTTTTCTTACTTTCTTTGGATTTGAATTTATGGCACATAGTCGAAAATGGATTTGAAATTTCTTCTCTTCCAATGAACCATTGGAATGATTTGGAGAAGAAGATGTTTTCTCTAGATGGAAAGGCTATGAATGCCTTATATTGTGCACTTGACAAAAATGAATTTAATCGCATTTCGATGTGTGACTCGGCTTTTGATATTTGGAGAACTCTAGTGGTCACTCATGAAGGCACTAGCCGAGTGAAAGAGTCCAAAATCAATATTCTTATGCATTCTTACGAACTTTTCCGGATAAAACCAAGTGAGTCCATCGGAGACATGTACACCCGGTTCACGGATGTCATCAATGGACTCAAAGCTCTTGGTAAAAGTTTTTCTAATTTTGAACTAGTCACTAAAATCTTAAGATCCCTTCCAAAAAGTTGGGATCCAAAAGTTACGGCCATTCAAGAGGCCAAGGACCTTAAAACATTCCCTCTCGAAGAACTTATTGGGTCTCTAATGACCTACGAAATGAACAATGTGACAAAAAAGAAACTCGAGAACAACCTTCCAAATGATAGGAAGGATTTGGGACATAGAACACATGAAGACCACTCGAGCATAAGCTCAAGTGATGGTGAACTTAAACTACAAATGAAACAAAAATTGAAAAGCAAAAAGAATGGAACTACTTGCTTTGAACGCAAGAAGAACAAAAGTTGGGATGAATTGAGCTCTTCCGAAGACGAGGAGAAAATCAAGAAAGGCGAGGTGGCAAACTATGCCTCACCCTCTAACAACAATGAGGTAATCAAAATCCCACTAATTTATTTCGAAATTACATAATACTTTCTTGAGTTATTTTTAATTTAGTTTAGGATTAATTTTCTTGAAAATTGCATGTGTTATGTTAATGCAGTAAAATGTTAAATATAAATCTAATGCTTATACACCTAGTAAGATTAATCTTATATATGTGCTTGAGAAGCAAGAATTTGTATTTTGACGATTTCCATATTGATTTTCAATGACGATGCATGACTTTTGAATGGAAGGCTTGATGATTTTTTATGAACCTTATCTTTGGTTTTCAAACATGATGTATAGTTTTGACATAAGAACAAAAATTTGAAGCATGCTAATATAAAGTCAATCATATAAAGTAAAACTAAAGAAATTTTAAATATCTATAAGAATCATTCAAAATTATGTTCAATAAAACCTTACTTGATGTTGTAATGAAACCATTGAAAGTTTTGATGCTATGATTTGATGATTTTATGCATGAGATTGTAAAGTTATACATGATGATTTTTATGATTTATTGGTCTTGATGGTTTTTATGATAAAATTCATTTTTCGATCCTAAATGTTGATGCACATTTTTATCTAGCATAAATGACATGAATTTAAATAACTAAAAAGAGAAAAGCATTGTTCTTGAAAATTATTTTTCTCTATCTTGTTGATTTATATGAATCCCTTGAAAATGATTTTGGTTTGATGATTTGAATTAGAAATGAGTTATATCAAAATCATGATATTGATTTGACAAAATTGAATGAGTTGAAAACAAATGATGATTTTTCTCTTGAATACAACTTGTAATATTTTTACATATATATTTTCATCTTGATTTCTCGATATTCGATACATGAAATTTTTCCATGAATCAAAATTCTTTCATGATGTGATTCTTCTTGGTATTCACTAAAAATGATACATTCAAATTAACCTACTCTACTTGACATCTTGATAATTTATGACTTGAATATCATGTACAATATGCTCATAATGATGATTGAGTTATGTATGAAAAATGGAAGATATAGTTTTGAAATTTTGCATGTTCGAATTTGAAAATATTTGATATGCATGAAAATATTAAACATTTTGAAACCATGTTTTAGTGTTATGCTTAATGATCATGCTTAATAAATTTCGAAATTATGGATGATGAATCTTTTACGATTTATGGATCATTGATTTTTACCATAATGAAAGTACCTTATTGATTTTTGTTGTAATAAATCTTACTCTTTCGGTTTTAAACATGATAAATGTTTTTATTTGGTATAAATGAAACAAAATCATATGTTTTGAAATATTCGAAAAGAGGATAACATTCTTGAAAATTATTTTGCTCAATCTTATTGATTTTGATGAATCCATTTGTATCATCTTTGTGAATCTCTTGGATTTTGATAATGATTTTGATGATTTAAATTTGAATAATTTTTTATTGAAATCATGATCTTGATCTCTTGAAATTCATAACATGAAATCCTTTATGAATCAACATTTTCTTTTCTATTTAAAAGGAGATTTGTCGAAATGTTTCATAATCTTTTAGTATTCATAATCTTGACAATTATGTATTGAAACTTTATGTAAACCAAGAATGTTCATCATGATTCTCTCTTTGAATATTTAAAGAGGAGAATTTTCTAGATGGTTCATGATTTTGATGATTGAATATTTGATATGCATGAATTGAGATCTTGCTCTCCTACCACTCTTTTTGCTATTCACCAAAAGGAAGACTAATTCTAATAAACCATGATATGCTATATGAATTTTATTGTATTCATGAAGTAAGATCTCATCACTAATTTTTGTTTATATTCCTTCATGTGATGATATGAATGTATGAAACACTTATGATATGATTTGTTATACAATTTCATGTATTCGTGAAATATTAATCTCATCACCCAATTAATTCCTCTTGATACTCCTAATGTGATGAAGTGAAATTATGGATGAAATACAAATGGGGATAAGTTTTTGGTAGGATATAATTTGACAAATTGATACCATCATGATATGAAACATTTATGATTTGCAATGATATATGCAATACTTGTGCCTTCTAATTATGATGTGATGTATTACATATGATGTAAATCATGATTTAAAATACTATGAGTTGTCGCTAAAATGATGTATTATAAATATTGATTTAATGTTTTGTATCATGAATACTCTAAATGATGAATATTTGGTATCATGATCAAAATGTTGACAAATAGTTAAAAATTTTAGTATCATGTATGATATCCTTATAATGTTGATCGATTTATTCAATATCATGCATGAATGAATATAAGGTTTTTGAAAATGTGCATATTCTAATTTGAAAATATGATGATGCACAATTAAGATTGATACTTACCTTTGTCATAATTGATGTAATGGGTCTTCCCTTCTTTTTGACAATGACAAAGGGGGAGATAGCTTGCTTGCACAAGTCAAGAAGATGCAAAAACTTGATTGCTTGCTTGCCTATCTTAAGTAGCAAAGATTGCTAACTTGCTTATTTCAAGAAGCAAAAGTTGTCTTCTTGAACATCATTATCTTGCCCATTTCAAGAAGCAAGACTTGCAACCTGCACATTGCAATAGGAAGTAAGAATCGATAGCTTACACACTTCAACAAGAAAGCTATCTTGTATTTGCTTTTGAAATTTTTACTAGCTTGTATGTTACAAAACTTGCTCACTTTTTCAAATACTTTGCTAGCTTGCACTTTGTAAAGGAAGCAAAAATAACACTTCTCAAAAGAGAAGAAAAACTTACTGTCTTGAACATCTTTAATATGCTAGCTAGCATGATGTACAATTTGCTATTTTGAATATTACAAAGAAATACTATCATGCACATTGCAAAGAAAAGCAAAGTGCAGTCGTGCACAAGAAGCAAGTGTTGAATTGCCATGATTGAACTTAAGAATCTTGCTATACTTTTTTGCTTATATGTTGTGATGAAAATCTAGCTTTATGTTGCAAAAACTTGCATATCTTTTAAAATAGCTAGAGCTACTTCTCCTTTTTGTTGATGACATAGGGGGAGAAGTATATTGATGACTTCATGCATTGAATTAAATATTTTATATATTTGCATGATAGTTTAAATGTTTTTCATAACATGTGATGAATGTTACTTGGATTTGGGATAATCCAAGTGTTCTATCAATGGCATATTGATAGAGGGAGTTTAGTTAAACTCCGGGGAGTTAAGGTTAACTCCGTTAGTCATCAATTAGTTGTCATCATCAAAAAGGGGGAGATTGTTAAATCTCGGATTTTGATGATGAAACTAATTGATTGTGTTTAAATGTTTGACTACATTTTGAGTGATACAGGTCTACTCGATCAGGATTAGACAATTAACGCAGGAGGAATTGACGTTGCGTCGGAGGAGATCACGTCAGGATATTGGATGGCAGAAGGCTTCGGGCGTCGGGCATCGGGCCAAGGAGAGCGAAATTGCGCCAAGGATATCGGGGTTGCGGAGGTCAACCGCCGATTGGGCAACAAGCCGCAAGAGAGGACGATGCACCGAAGAATCGGATGAAGCGCCAACCAATGACGTGCCGGGCAACAGAATGTCAATTTTCGTTATAATAATTGTCTAGATCGGAGTAGAGTGTTTGCTTGTGTGTGCAGGATTAACTACGATAACGACAAAGACATAAAGCAAAACAAAGTGCCGGAGTCAAGCGCGAAGGATTCGTTGGGAGTTCGAGAGTTCGACGGAAGTCCGAAGGTTCGTCGGGAATGCTGCCAGAACTAACCGAGAATGAGTAGGGAGCTTGCCGAAGGGTTTTTCGGAAGCTCGCCGGAAGGTTTGTTGGAAGTTCGCGGAGCTCGCCGAGAAAGATCGGAGCTTGCCGAAGAAGCTCATCGGAACTCGCCAAGATCAAATCGTGAAGTCTAGGAGCTTGCCGGGAGTCCGCAGAATGGTTTCCGAGAGTTTATCGGAAGACCGCCGGAAGTTCGCCAGAAGCTCGCCGGAAGAAGTCTTGACTTACGGACTTTGTAATAGCTTAGAAAATGTCTTTAAATTCGTAGTTAGCATGTTAATTAGGGTTAGGATTAGGTGTTAATCCTATAACCCAAGTAGGGGCCAATTGGACCCGAGTTCGGACTGGTTTGGGCCAAGTTTGGAGCCCAACCAGTGAGCTGATTTAGCCTAGGCGGTGGCACCGCTTAGGCTAGGCGGTGGCACCGCCCAGCACCCAAGAGCTGGGCGGTGACACCTCCTGGCTGGGCGGTGGCACCGCTTGGCTGGGCGGTGGCACCTCCAGCAGCGGGAACACAAAGAGAATTCAAATTTTGAAGCCCAAATTTGAATCCTCTTGAGGCCTATAAATACCCCTCAAATCTCAACTGAGAGAACAACTTTTTGAGCAGCAAGTGTTTGAGAGAAAGGCATTAGAAAAGTCCTAGCTAATCTTGTTTTCATTTTGCTAGTGTTCACCTCCTTCATTCTTGTTAAAAATTTGTAAGAGAGTGAACCGCTTGTAAAGAGTTGTAAGAGGGGTATTTACCCTTCCCTTTCAAGAGATTTGCTAGTGGAAGGTGGGAGCCTCATCGAAGAGGGGCCTCGCAAGTGGATGTAGGTCATTTGACCGAACCACTCTAAATCGGCGTAATCTCTGGTTTGCATTTCATTATTGTCATTTACATTACTGCAAATCTTCTTACTGCTTTAGTTCCTTATTACCCTTGCTGCGCAACTTTAAGAATACGCTTTCAAGTTAAACTTTTCAAGTTCCGTTCTTATCGTACGAAAAATTTGTCGAAATCAACGTTTTAATCCGCTGCACTAATTCACCCCCCCCTCTTAGTGCCGCTCCGATCCTAACAATTGGTATCAGAGCCACGTTTTTCTACCTTGGTTTAACACCCAAATAGAAATGGCTCTTTACGGCTTTCAAGAGGGTCACTCTCTCATTTGTCCTCCCTTTTTCAATGGGACGGACTACACTTATTGGAAAACTCGAATGAGAGTTTTCTTACTTTCTTTGGATTTGAATTTATGGCACATAGTCGAAAATGGATTTGAAATTTCTTCTCTTCCAATAAACCATTGGAATGATTTGGAGAAGAAGATGTTTTCTCTAAATGCAAAGGCTATGAATGCCTTATATTGTGCACTTGACAAAAATGAATTTAATCGCATTTCGATGTGTGACTCGGCATTTCGATGTGTGACTCGGCTTTTGATATTTAATCGCATTTATAGGCTTCAAGTTGATTCAAACTTGGAGCCTAAAACTTTCCCATCTTAGGTTCCCCAGGCATGGGCGGTACCACCGCCTAGTGTCAATCGACACTAACACTATCTTGGGCGGTACCACCACCCAGGTCTGGCGGTACCATTGCCTGGGGGGCAGTGCTGGGCGGTACCACTGCCCAGATTGGTGGTACCACCGCTTGACATAGTCTCGAAGAGTGTGCCACGATGGTGAGACTTTTTAGGGCATTGTTTAGGCCTCTTATTGGGCCTAGCTAGCCCCTAATAAGGTTGGCCCAAATCCTAGCCCAATTACATGCTAACTATGAAATTCTAAGATATTTGCTAAGCTAAACAAGTCCCTATGTCTATTCTTCCGTCGAGCTTCCAACGATCTTCCGACGAACTTCCGATAATCTCTCGACAATGTTCCGGCGGACTCCCGACAAGCTCCTAGATTTTACGACGATCTTCTTGGCGAGTTCCGATGAGCTTCTTTGGCAAGCTCCGAGACTTCTCGGCTGGTTCCGACAGAACTTCCGATGAACATTCGGACTTCCAACGAACTCTCGAACTCCCAACGTAATCGTGTCCTTGACTCCGAGACTTCATTTTGCTTCATGTCTTGCTATCATAGTTAATCCTGCACATGTAAAAATACACTTCAACCTAGACAATTAATACTAAGCATTAATCAAGTTGTTCGGCATGTCATTGGTCCCTCGACGCTTCGTCTGATTCTTCGGCGCATCGTCCTCTCTTACGGCCTATTGCCCAATCGGCTAGTTGACTCTGCAACTCTGATATCCTTGGTGCAATATCCGCTCTTCTTGGCCCAATGCCCGAATCGACAGCCCGAAGCCTTCTATCGATACATCGACCGATCCACCGGCTTGACATCTAATCTTCTAACATGTTCCTCCGGCCCAACATGATTCTTCCTGCTTTAATTGTCTCATCCTGATTGAAGCATCCCGTGTCACTCAAAATGCAGATTAAAATATAAATACTTATCAATTAGTTTTATCATCAAAATATGAGATTCAACATTAGTCATATGCGTTACACATGACTACCAATATTGGGTTGGGCTGGGTTAGACTACGGGCTAGGGCTTGACCTACGGGTTGGACCTGGCCTATGGGCTAGGCCTGATCCGCTGATTGGGTCTAGCTAGTGGGTTGTGGCCTAACCTATGGGTTGGGCCTAACCTGCGGAGTATTTTAACCCAATTTCTATCTAATTTTATAAATATCAAATTATGACAACATATATTCACTAACAATAATACATTAAAAACATAACATATTAAAAGATAAGATTGAAAGATAAACTTCAATACAATAAAATAACATTCTTAATTCAACAAGAATTAGAAATCATACTTTCAATATATGAATAATTTCAATATGATCTAATCAAATAATAAAATTCTAAATCTAGAAAGGGATCAAAAGTTTTCGGATAGCATATTCTAATCTAACAATAAAAATTTTAACATTTAAAGGATTAGGAAATATTTTTGGACTACTCATAGTATATTTTAATCCATATAAGATTAAAAAATAAATTACAATACGAGGAAAAAATATTCTTAATCCAAATATGAAAATCAGATGTCATATATTCAATATATGTATAATTTTAGCATGTTAAATAAAAACCATTAAAGTGGATAGAAGAATATCATAAAAACTCCAGATAATATATTTTAATCTAACAATAAATATTTTGGCATTAAAAGGATTGATAAATATTTTTAAACTATAAAAATTTTAATATTTAAGGAATCAAAATAAAATTTTTTATTTTTAAGAAATCCTAACCTCTCCCCTTAAATAGGAGGAGGTGAGCTCTATATTTAAGGAAATATTTTTTAAATTTTATATTTATTTAATAGTAATTTTTATTTAATATATTAACAAATATGATATCACTCTATTTTAAATGCTTAATAGTTATTTTCTAAGTCACAATGGCAAAAAAAATTAAAGAAATATTTTTTAAATTACAATGACAAACAAGGAAATAAAAATTGATTTCGTAAATCAAATATTTAATTGGATTACAATATATATATATATATATATATATATATATATATATATATATATATATATATATATATATATATATATATATATATATATTGTGACTCTCCATCTATAGCATAAGCAAGGTTGTTTCGATGACTCAAATCTAAGATATTAAATAAACTATCTTAAACAAAATAAACTTGTGGACGATACAAATATGATTATGATTGGATCATTGGTTACCTAAGGTTACAAAAGAGTAATGTATCGCTACGAAAAGACTCATCCTTGAAACTAAAAGTGAATTGTATTTAACAAATTGTCTATAGCATTTCAAAGAAGTTCAAACATGAAACTCGATGCAAAAAAATACCAACAAAGAATTGAAGGAGGGTTTGAGTTATACATAACTCCATATCATAAGTAAGATTATATTCATGGCTCAAATCGATGATATTAGAGAAAGAATCTTAAAGAGCAATGATATCTTCACGAAAAGAGCGCTCGCCCTCACATAAAAAAATGAGAATAATAACGAGTGAGTTCAAAGGATCAGAGTCCATGAAGAGCACCACAAAGAAGGAGCAGTTAAAGGATGAAGATTAAGATCTACGAAGACATCCTACTCTTTGGAGACCTACTCATTCTTATGATCGGTTCCAAACCTTTGGGAACAGCAACCCGTTTCCTTTGGGAGAACTGATGACGAGAACCTCCATCGACCCATGGAGATCGTCGCCGCCGCCGCCCGTGTTGAACTTGTACGGCGTGAGAGACGAACCCATTTCTCCATCAGACAAACCCCACTCACTCCACCTGCTCGATGCGTTTCGACGACGTACAGCACGCGTACCCGACGACGAGGCGGCTGCCGGTCTTGCTGTAGCGCTGCAACTGCCTGCCCTGACGAGACACCAACGACGCCATCTTGTTCCCGTCGTCACCGCCTTCCTCCACCGAACCAAACTGCTGTTCTCCTCCTTTCCTTTCTTCTGTCTATCGAAGAAGAACACGAGGGAGGGGGAACCAGGGGGGATTGGGATTCGGAAGCAAGTACAGCGAAGAAATGGCTATAAATAGAAGCCGGAGGCGGACAAGGGAACGGTCGCCGCAGCGCGTGCCTCTTAGTTTGAACTCACGCGAAGGCGTCGCTTGCGGACGCTACCCGTCGCGCGTGCCTGTCGACGTGATACGACGACTCGGGAATGCAATCGTAATGTGTTACGATTGGCGATGACGATGAGTTGACGCGGCCGATAAACCGAGTCGATCGAGTCAGAGAGGCTAAGCAAAATCGGAGAGTGGGCTGCCCATGGTTTCGCGATGAAGGGTGAGGTGAGGTGAGTGTGCCCTGACTCGGCCTCTGACGCGGAAAAACCGAACCTGGTGGCGCCGCTTTCACGTCTCCACCGAGTCACCTATCAAAAAATAAACCTGATGAAGATTCATGATACTCTCTACCGACATTTCATTTTTCATGAACTTAGTTTTTCACGTCGAATTAACATATGTGATCCATATATAATATCATAAATAATGAATATAAATTTACACTTAAATATCGATAGATATGTAAAAAAAAAAATCTAATAGCACTTGAAATGTTTGAATTGGATGATCACTGAGCTATCATCATTGGTGTGAAAATTGTGCTCAATTAGGTTCGGCAATATCGGAAACTGGGTCAACATTTTAAACCGTGACCCGACCAGATGCGATGATAAAAACATGTCTCATCGAATTAGATAGTGATCAATCATTTGTCTCTATTGCTCTCAATCGATTCTTTCCATCACCGTCTAAAAAGGAGGAAGAGTCAAATTCTATGCCTAGAATATATTCCGGAAGAAGATGAAGAAATATTAAGATGCTATATTCACATACACAAAAATGTTTTCAACGTTTGACCTCATCCCGATGGGTACAAATCCGAGAGCATGTCCCGGAGATGGAAGAACCGATTGAAATCGGCAGCATCTTTATTAAATGTGTCTAATTAGGATCAAATATACTTGAACCGAACTAGTTTTTCTTCAACCATTTGGTTTAATTAAAATAAAATAAATTCGAACCAAAATTAGTTTGAACCTGCCTAACCGAATTAATCTGATTCAGCTAATCGTTTTATAATTTTGAATAATTTTAAAAAATATATTTTTTAAAATAAATTGATTCGATCTGATTTAATTGAACCAAATTAAAATCTTGATCCAACCCACACATATAGATCACATTCAAATCGTAAACTCGACAAACGCAATGAACCGTCGACTTTGTGTCTCATCCTCCCGTTGTGACGGCAGAACAACGCATGGTTTGTACTCCCAAATCAACCCATCTCCGCGGGAGACTTGGACATGCCTCTTCTTCCCCAACAACTCGTATTTTCTAGGCCCCAAACACTGCAATGCCAACGACGGAAATCTCTCTCTCTCTCTCTCTCTCTGTATACGTGATGTAGGAATGTGGAAGCAACTGAATCTACAATAAAAGGAGGTACTGGGTGAACACATAGGAAACACACCTGAACCAATCTCATCGATGGCTAAGCTCGTAAGAGCTTTGGGAAACCCTATCCCGTGAGTCACTGTCATTATCATCCGCTGCTACTAGGTCTTCCTCGTTTGCAGAAAAACGGGTTCTTCTTCCATCAATATAGACTTACGTTAGAAACACGTAGCTTTGGCTCTGTTCATGCACCTGAACCTTGTGAGGATCGTCTGGTTCCAGTCTTCTCCGCGCCAAACAATATGGACTTCGCCTTGCACGAGTGGTTATTCTTTCAGAAGGGTTCATTAACCTTGTGTGAGAACAAGGCAATTCATTCTAAGGTTAGGTTGACCATCCCTTTACAAAGAAATCATGTGCAGGGCAACAACACGCGCGATGAAATAGTGATCAAAGAGGGTGAAAAGGAAGAGAGAAAACCCTAATGTTATGACAAGATGGAAGAATATGATTGGGTTAACAGTAGAGGTTCTCATGCATGATGGTCTTAATCGGTGGCCTTCTTCTTGCATATCCACTGTTTCCAACCTGCTGTTTGCATGCGTGATGGTCTTCGCAGGCGGCCTTCTTGTCATCCACATCCGCAGTCGCATTCAATGGCCAGGTATTAAAGCGAATAGACCCAGATGCTGCATGTCCACAGTTGCCAACCTCTCCGTTGGGACGCTGCAAGGTGGTCCTTCTCTCGTTCATAAACACATTCACCTTCAATGGCAGCCACTAAAATAATTGCATATGGTGAATTATTGGATGCTACATGCATACCACACTGGGTGGTTGGTGATGGGAAATTTTGATCATCAAATTTGAGCCGATGAGATTGATTCGATCTAATCCATTTCTTCTTCTACGAGAGCAATACATCACTTTATGTATTTCATAAGTTCGATGGTATTGAGAAGGTGAATCATAGAAGCTAACTCAACGCAAGAAGTGTAAACATTTCGAGTACTCCAAAAGTGTGAGCAAAGAGTGGATGAAGGCTAGTAACCTGCTCGATACAAATATGCGACAAAGATGATAGAGAAGATGGTACAATCCCAAAGGTAACCAAACCTACTAGAGACTTGCTCTTAGTTGGGGAAAAAACTTCCTGCATTCCATAAGTTCGATGGCATTGAGAAAGTGAATCATAGTAGCTAACTCAACGTAAGGAGTGCAAACATTTCGAGTACTCCAGAAGTATGAGCAAAGAGTAGATGAAGGCTAGTAACTTGCTTGATGCATGGAGTACAACCCTCGAGAAGGTAAGCAAAGTTAAATAATCTTTGTCTTCTCAACTCTTAAGAGAATGGGTGAAATCGAGTACGTCAATTCTCTTATCTATCCAGCAGAGGAGTTCTACATAGGTTCAAAGACCCATCGAAGAAATATAATGGAAGACAATAGTTGTCAAATCCTCATCAATAGTAATCGATACTACCGAGAGTATAATATATGCTTCATTTCTCAACGGAATACCAATCGAAAGTGAAAGTGATGTAAATCTATTTAGAAGTGACAACTAAATGAAAGAAGAGTCGATGGACAAATTTTATGGAGGAAGAACCCAAAAACTTCAAAAGTTTACGAGGCGATGCTCATTAAAGCTCCAATAGACATCCACCCAATTCAAGCAGCATGGGACATTTGAGAGACTAATGCATACTAAGGATGGTCTTTTCGTTCATCTGAAGGATTCATAAGAACTAATAGGGATCAACCTAACTCAGCCAACTCCACACTAGAGTCAGAGTCATTGGCGAGTTGAAGCATCATGGCAAATCAAAAGTTTGACTAATCAACAACAACAGCGAAGAGCAGTTGGGAGCCAAGAGGTGCATTGTAGTTGGAGCAGAAGATTGAAGACGTAGCAAAGGCGAGGAGTTGTAGCGTCAGAAAAGGCTTCGATAAAGATGTCAAAGGAATAAGTGGCGGAGAATGTCATAGACAAAATTATAAATAGAGTGTTCGATATAATGCTTATGTATGTCAGTGTCATTTGGTTTGTTTATGCTTTACACAGCATGTAGAGGAACAGTTAAAGGCTTAACATCCCCAATTTAGTTGGGTTTAGTGGTCATTTTAGGCTTGTAAATAAATGTTATGTCATATGTGTTAGGATCAAGAGTGGCACTAAGAGAGGGAGTGAATTAGTGTAGCGGTAAAATACGTCGGTTTCGAAAAATTCTTTCGTTCAATAAAAACCAATTTCAGAAACTTAACTTGAAACACATATTCGTAAATGTGTTGAAGGTAGTAAGCAATCAAAATGGTTTGTAGTAAAGTAAATGGCAACAATAGAAATGCAAACCAGAGAACACGCCAATTTTATATGATTCGATCGTCGTGACATACATCCACTCCGCCAATTCCTCTTCCGTCGAGGCCACCGGCATCCACTATCTATTGGGAAAATCTTTGGGGGCGACATCACATGCGCAACGGAAGAACAAGAAAAACAAAATCCCTGATTCCCAAAGAGATGTTCGTCGTCGTGCGAAGATTGGTGCGCAAAATCTGCGAATCTGAAAAAACTACGTATATAGTAGATTGTGTTACCTAGGGAGATCGTATATCTCTGTTTCTTGCAGATTCTTAGGAGAGGGTGAAGGAGGTCAAGCATCCTCCTCTCTAGCGGTGATCCATACAGCAGGGCTGCGATGACGCTCCTCAAAACTCCAAGAACGCTCTCAAAACTCCAAGCCTGCTCTGAGATGGAGAGGGGAAGGAGAATAAGAGAGGCAAGCAAAGGCTCTAGCATATGAGGCTCTGAATCCCTCCTATTTATAGAGGTCCCTTGTCAAACCCTAATAGATCCTCCCCTAGTGGGTATTGGATCTGCATCCAATAACCCAAGCCTTTTAGATTAGTGGATCTCTATCTAATAATCTCTCATGGTCGCTTATTGGATCTCATCCATGGGATCCAATAATTCAGGGGCTTATTGGATATCCAATAAGACAAGGGCTCCGTCGGATATCTCATATCCGAACCTCTACTCATCGCAATGCCTACCATATGTGTGTAACCCTCTAGGCCCAATATCGAGCTGGCCATGAGTCAAACTTGTCAGAACTCCTTCTAACTAAGTGAATTATTATCTCTGTAATAATTCACTCGACTCATCGATTACAAACGTACTAGGCCACTACGCCGTAGTCCCCAGACGATATAGGGGAATCCAATCCATTGGACATCTTTGTCCTTAGTTATCGTGTACCTATAGTCCCTCATCCATCTAATATCCCAGAGATTGTATATCGAGCATGGTGCTGTCAGACCCATACGGTTTCTACTCGAGTCTCGCTCTAATTGGATTCTCCCGGAGAACTCTTTCTCTCTCAACCCGAATGACCCTGGCCAGGGATTTGTCTGAGCAAGAATATATGGGATATTCCTCTCATGACACCGAGAGTGGATGATCCTCTATCGACACTCAATAGCCTTCGTAAGGTCGACTACCACTCCCAATGACCAGCTGTACTAGATCTGAGACAGCCAAACCTATAAGTCTGGTATCAAAGAGTGGAGCACTCATACAGGACATCCTTGGTGTCTCAAGTCTAAGGACCAGATACACCACTAGGACTATGGAATCGCTGTCTCACAATAAGACATCATCAACCATCTAGCATTACGTAAGCGGATCAATCAGTGAACTCATTCTCCAATGAGCACCTGTACTATATCCCTAGTGTCCCTACACGAAAAGCTATGAGACCAACTGCATCCATCATATGGACGGGTATACAGCACACCAGTCTGTTCGGTTATCACGATGTCCCTCTCAAGTAACCTGTGACCAAGATTATTTAGGATCTGTGTTTAAAGGTGAATCGATCTTATTATCGTGATCTCAACACGATCCGATTCCCGTTGCACAAATCCAAGGACATCACAATATATATATGCATATATGCCAAAATATAATAAGCAAAAAGATTCTGTATCAAGTCACACGTGCCATCACTCACATGATTGGCTTGCTGGGCACCTATGACTAGCACTATCGATCTTCCTTTATAGGCAAAGATCAACCACCTTTTACAACTTGATTCTCCTTTTACTGGGTTTAGGAGATAACCCTTACACCCCCACTTACTCTTCTCTCAACCTATTCTAACACTTAGAACTTTGAGAGGAGTTTCACACACAATTACAACAGAGTCTCATCCCGGGTTTCCTAGGTCCGGGCGGTACCACCGCTTGTGTTGGGTGGTACCACCGCCAGTGTCAGTCTGACACTAGCACTGCATTGGGTGGTACCACCGCCCAGCCTGGCGGTACCATCGCTTGGCAACTCACCACCCAGACTAGCGGTACCATCGCCTAACACAATTTCGAAGATTGTGCTATGACGGTGTCACTTCTTGGGTCATTGTTTGGGCCTTTCATTGGGCCCAACACAGTCCTTGTTAGGATTGGAACGGCACTAAGAGGGGGGGGGGGTGAATTAGTGCAGCGGTAAAGTGTGATAAACTTTTGACGATTTAAACACTTTCGGAAACTTCGTACGATAAAAGTAACGTTTTCGTTTGAAACTGTTTCGATTGTGTTTTAACTTGAAGAGATAAGTAAGACAGAGACAAAGAAGTAGAGCATTAAAGTGCAAATGGTTTGCAGTAATGTAAATGACAATAAGTAAATGCAAACCAGAGATCACGTCGATTTTACAGTGGTTCGGTCAAATGACCTACATCCACTTGCGAGGCCCCTCTTCGATGAGGCTCCCACCTTCCACTAGCAAATCTCTTGAAGGGGAAGGGTAAATACCCCTCTTACAACTTTTTACAAGCGGTTCACTCTCTTATAGATTTTCAGCAAGAAAGAAGGAGGTGAACACTAGCAAATTGAAAATAAGACTAGCAAAGACTTTTCTAAGACCTTTCTCTCAAACAATTGCTGCTCAAAAAGTTGTAATCTCAGCTGAGATTTGAGGGGTATTTATATGCCTCAAAAGGATTCAAATTTGGGCTCCAAAATTTGAATTCTCTTTGGGTTCCCGATGCTGGCGGTGCCACCGCCTGTCACTGTCAGACATTGACAGTGCTGGGCGGTGCCACTGCCAGACCCTTCGGTTCACTTGTTGGGCTTCAAATTTAGCCCAAACCAAGTCTAATTTTGGGCCTAGTTGGCCCCTAACCAGGATATAGGATTATCTCTTAATCCTAATTCTAATTACAAGTGAACTACATAACAAAAAAAACATCCTAAGCAAGTTTTCAACCGCGAACGTCGAGTCTTGTTCCGGCGAGCTTTCCGATGAATCTTCTTCCGACGGACTCCCAGCAAGCTCCCGAACTTGTGATGACTTTAACGAGTAGCCGAGCCTTCTCGGTGATCTCCGTGAACCTCCGACGATCTCTTCAGTGAACTTCCAAAAATTCCGACAGGTTCCCGATTTCTTCTCGGTTGGTTCCGGCAGCATCTCCGACGATTCTTCGGACTCTTAAACGTCCATCGAACTTGACTCCGGTATTCTTGCTTTGTGTTTTCTGGTTATCGTAGTTAATCCTGCACACTTAACTCAATAATATGGATTAGATCAATTAACCCATCAATTGATTTTATCATCAAAATCCGAGATTCAACAATCTCCCCCTTTTTGATGATGACAATCAATTGATGACGGAGTTAAACATAACTCCCCCTATCTATATGCCATATTATGAGAAAATGAAAACACTTGAATTTCATCCATTGAATTCAAGCATAAACCGATAAGTTCTAACCGTAGAACTTATCGTTATTCTCATTAAGCAATAGTAAATACAAAACTTCGATGAAAATCATTTTCAAGTCGAATGATAAGAGACAATTTTTACTACGGCAGGAGATAAAGATTTTCAACATGAATTTCATGATATAAATATAAGGCATGCTTTCAATATAATCAATCAATCTTGCGATGTTCTCAAAGATTTTGCACATGAATTTCATGATATAAATGTAAGGCATGCTTTCAATATGATCAATCAATCTTGCGATATTCTCAAAGATTTTACAAGGCATATAAGACATTCATATCATACAAGCTTTTGCAATTCATATAAGTCATGCTATTAAAATGGTATAAGTCATCACTTTTCTCCCTCTTTGTCATCAACAAAAAGGGAATGAGACTTGAAGCACATAATTTGTGATTATAACATTAGGAATTCGGCATTGATCATAAAAATTTTATCATTCAAAATTAAGTATGCTAAAATATTTACGCAGAGTTTATCTTAAAGGAAAATTCAGCATTCATCCATTTTATCAAATCTCTTCTTTCTATAAATAATAAAAATTGTAGATGTACAAGGAAGAGATAGTGATAAAAAATTTCAAGTAGTAACTCCAATAAGCCAAGATCATAATTCGAATACAAATCCATTCAAATTCAATTCGTTAACTTGAAACTCATAATCAAGCCATCAAAATCAATTTCGAGATTCACAAGATATCATAAAATCATTAATCTTGATCAGATGGGAGCGGTGTTTGACTCAAGATAGGATAAGATAATTTAACATGTCATTTAGAATCGAAAGAGAAGGATCAGATTCATCGAGGAACGGAAAGAGGATGAAAAACTTTACGGAAAAATCCATTCAAACAAGTTTATTCTTAGGGACAATTTAACATACCTAATTCCCTTCTAATGAATTCAAATTGGTCTTTATTCAAAGCTTTTGTAAATATATCTGCTAATTGATGCTTTGTGTCAATGAATTATAGAACAACATCATTGTTAAGGACATGATCGCGTATGAAATGATGCCTAACGTCGATGTGCTTAGTTCTAGAGTGCTGAATTGGATTTTTAGTAAGACATATGACACTAGTATTATCACATTTTATGAGAATGTTTTTAAAGTGAATTCCATAGTCTTCTAATGTATTTTTCATCCAAACAACTTGTGCACAACATGCACTTGCAGCAATATATTCGGCTTCCGTCGTAGATAGTACAACTGAATTTTGTTTCTTGGAAGTCCAAGAAACAAGTGCATGTCCTAAAAATTGGCATGTTCCGGATGTACTTTTTCTATCTATCCTGCATCCGCCAAAATCGGCATTTGCATAAACTATTAAATCAAAATTTTCAGATTTTGGATACCACAGTCCTAGATTTGGAGTTCCTTTAAGATACCTAAATATTCTTTTAACACTTTTAAGATGAGATAATTTAGGATTTGATTGAAACCTAGCGCAAAGTCCTACACTAAACATAATATCCGGTCTAGTCGCGGTGAGGTAGAGTAGACTACCTATCATTCCCCTATATGTTTTTTGATCGAAATTTTCACTATTTTCATCCATATCTAACTTAGTCGCAGTACTCATATGGGTGTTTATTGCTTTTGAATTATCCATATTAAATCGTTTTAACAATTCTAATGTATATTTAGATTGGTTAAGAAATATACCATCACTAAGTTATTTGATTTGAATCCCAAAAAGAAAGTTAATTCACCCATTAAACTCATTTCAAATTTATGACTCATACATTTGGCAAATGATTCACATAGTGATTCATCTGAAGAGCCAAAAATAATATCGTCAACATAAATTTGCACAATAAGAAAATTATTTTTAAAATATTTAATAAACAATGTAGTATCAATCTTGCCTTTAGTAAAATTATTTAAAATAAGAAAAGAACTAAGCCTTTCATACCAAGCTCTAGGAGCTTGTTTCAAGCCATAGAGAGCCTTAGTCAATTTGAATACATGGTTAGGAAGAAGAGAAATTTCAAATCTGGGAGGTTGTTCAACATATACTTCTTCGAAAATAAAACCATTCAAGAAAGCACTTTTGACATCCATTTGAAATAGTTTAAAATTATTACTACTAGCATAGGCAAGGAGCATCCTTATAGCTTCTAATCGAGCCACGGGAACGAAGATTTCTTCGTAATCGATACCTTCTTCTTGGTTGAAACCTTTGGCCACTAATCTAGCCTTGTTTCTAATCACGATACCATTTTCGTCTTGCTTGTTTCTAAAGACCCATTTAGTACTAATGATTAAATGGTCACTAGGTCTAGGAACAAGCTTCCATACCTTATTCCTCTCAAATTGATTCAATTCCTCTTGCATTGTGATAACCCAAAAATCATCTTTTATGGCATCGTCAATGCATTTAGGTTCGATTTGAGAAAGGAAGGCGGCGTTAGCACAAAAATTCTTGAAAGAGGAACGAGTTTGAACCCCTTTTGATGTATCTCCTATAATTAGCTCCTTTGGATGAGCATCTATATACTTCCATTCCTTGGGTAAGGAAATTTCGGAAGAAGGTGCATCCAAGTTGCTATTTTGAGGAGGGGGTTCATTTAAATTCAAATTATCAAAACCAAGATCATCATCAAAATCATTTTTCTTTAAATTAGAAATTTCATTAAAAACTACATGAATAGACTCTTCTATTACTAAGGTTCTTTTGTTAAAAACCCGAAAAGCCTTAGAAACGGAAGAGTAACCAAGAAAGATGCCTTCATCGGATTTAGCATCAAATTTTCCTAAGGCATCTCTTTCATTCAAAATAAAGCATTTACAACCGAAAACTTTAAAATAGAAAATATTTGGTTTTTTATTATTCCATAATTCATAGGGAGTTTTTGATAAGGATGGTCTTATTAGGACTCTATTCATGATGTAGCAAGCCGTATTTATGGCTTCGGCCCAAAAATACTTAGGTAAACTATGTTCATTTAACATAGTTCTTGTCATTTCTTGTAGGTTTCTATTTTTTCTTTCAACTACTCCATTTTGTTGGGGATTCCTCGGAGTGGAGAAGTTGTGATTGTATCCACTAACCTCACAAAAATTTTGAAAGTCACGGTTTTGAAATTCGCCATCGTGATCACTCCGAATTGATGAAATCATGAAACCTTTTTCGTTTTGAGTGAGTTTACAAAATTTAGAGAAACACTTGAAGCAATCACTTTTGTGAGCTAAGAAATAGGTCCACGTGTATCTAGTATAGTCATCCACAATTACAAACGCATATTTGCTTCCCCCTAGACTTGTCGTGTCAATTGGTCCAAATAAGTCCAAATGAATCAATTGTAATGGTCTAGTGGTGCTAATTTGAGTTTTTGGTTTGAAACTAGTTTTTATTTGTTTACCTAGTTGACATGCATTGCATACTTTGTCCTTAATAAACTTTATATTTGGAATTTCTCGCACTAAATCTCTAGATGAGATCTTAGATATTAGTTTCATGCTTGCATGGCCTAGTCTCCTATGCCAAAGCCAAGCATCATCATTTAAATCGGAGAAGCACATTTCATTACTTAGTTCATCAAGGTTGATGGTGTAGACATTATTTTGTTTTAATGCAATCATAGTTATGTTATGGTTTGGTTTTTCAATAATACACACATTTGATTCAAATCTAATGATATAACTTTTATCACATAATTGACTAACACTCAAGAGATTATGTTTCAATCCATCAACTAGTAAGACATCATCAATAGAAAATTTTAATTTGTTACCTATGGTTCCCTTGCCAATGATTTTGCCTTGGTTGTTGTCTCTGAAGGTGACGTACCCTTCTTCTTTGCTAGTGAGCTTAGAGAAATGAGATGGATCTCCAGTCATATGTCTTGAGCATCCACTATCTAGATACCATCTCTTGCTCCTAGCTTGTGATGGTGTATGTTTCTACAAGAAGGGATTATTTTTAGGTACCCATTTTCTTTTGGGTGCCTTAAAAACTTATTCATCATATTGCATAGAATTGATCATGATTCCTTTAGGAACCCAAATTAGTTTATTCGGACTAATTTTCTTAAATGGATATTTATAAGTTTTTTATCCATATTTGCAACAAAAGTTGCAATTGCTTTGGTGCCGAACATGTAAGACGGGACCTTTAACGAAGGTGGTTGGATTTTGGTGAGGACTTCTCACAAATCTGATTCCACTTCTTTTAGGAACGTGACCCTTATTTGTAAGGATCATGTTCAAAGATTTGCTACCAACCTCGAATTTCTTCAAGGTGTCCTTAAGTAGCAAGTTCTCCTTTTGGAGAGATTCTAGATCATGACATTTTATACATGGAGCTAAACTATCATGATATTCAGTTTTTAATTTATCGATATCACAAGTGAGACTATCATGCTCCTTTTTTAGCAATTTATATTTTCTACTAATTGTCTTACATTCATCAAATAACTCATGGAAAGCATTTAACAATTCATGATAAGGTAAATCTGCATCAATTAAATCCGTTACCTCTTCTCTGATGGCCATTAGGGCGTAATGAGCAACTTGCTCGGTGTTGGACTCCTCTTCTTTGGACGCACTTGAATCATCCCATGTTGCCTTAAGCGCCTTCTTCTTTGATGTTCTCTTTTTGGCTTGAGGACAATCGTTCTTGCAGTGTCCCGGTTTTTTGCATTCATAGCAAATCACTTGGTCCTTCTTTTGTTCGAATTTATTTTTTGTATTATTTTTAAATTTGTTCTTTCTTAAATATTTTTTAAAATTTTGAGTCAAAAGTGCAATGTTATTGTCACTGTTCTCGTCACTTGATGTTCCTTTCAAGTGGTCTTCTTGTGATTTGAGTGCCATATCCTTCCTGTTCTTTGGAAGGGGGTTCTCGAGCTCGTCATGAGCTTGACATGTCATTTCGTAGGTCATTAGAGACCCAATGAGTTCTTCAAGAGGGAATGTTTTAAGGTCTTTGGCCTCTTGAATGGTTGTAACTTTTGGATCCCAACTTTTAGGGAGGGATCTTAAGATTTTAGTTACTAGTTCAAAGTTAGTAAAATCTTTACCAAGAGCTTTGAGTCCATTGATGACATCCGTAAACCGGGTGTACATGTCTTCGATGGACTCACTTGGTTTCATTCGGAAAAGTTTGTAAGAGTGCACAAGGATGTTGATTTTGGACTCTTTCACTCGGCTAGTGCCTTCATGAGTGACTTCAAGAGTTCTCCAAATATCAAAAGCCGAATTATAAATTCTAACATGATTAAATTCATTTTTGTCTAGTGCACAAAACAAGGCATTCATAGCCTTTGCATTTAAGGCAAAAACCTTCTTCTCCGATTCATTCCATTCGCTCATCGGAAGAGAAGATTTTTAAATCCGTTTTCAACAATAGTCCAAAGCTCGAAATCCATGGAAATGAGGAAGATCCTTATACGAGTCTTCCAATAAGTATAATCCGACCCATTAAACAAGGGTGGATGTGTGATAGAATGACCCTCATGAATGCCGGAGTAAGCCATCTCTCTTGGGCATCAAACCAAATATGAGAGTGAGCCTAGCTCTGATACCAATTGTTAGGATCGGAGCGGCACTAAGAGGGGGGGGTGAATTAGTGCAGCGGTAAAGTGTGATAAACTTTTGACGATTTAAACACTTTCGAAAACTTCGTACGATAAAAGTAACATTTTCGTTTGAAACCGTTTCGATTACGTTTTAACTTGAAGAGATAAGTAAGACGGAGACAAAGAAGTAGAGCATTAAAGTGCAAATGGTTTGCAGTAATGTAAATGACAATAAGTAAATGCAAACCAGAGATCACGCCGATTTTACAGTGGTTCGGTTAAATGACCTACATCCACTTGCGAGGCCCCTCTTCAATGAGGCTCCCACCTTCCACTAGCAAATCTCTTGAAGGGGAAGGGTAAATACCCCTCTTACAACTTTTTATAAGCGGTTCACTCTCTTACAGATTTTCAGCAAGAAAGAAGGAGGTGAACACTAGCAAATTGAAAACAAGACTAGCAAAGACTTTTCTAAGACCTTTCTCTCAAATAATTGCTGCTCAAAAAGTTGTAATCTCAGTTGAGATTTGAGGGGTATTTATAGGCCTCAAGAGGATTCAAATTTGGGCTCCAAAATTTGAATTCTCTTTGGGTTCCCGATGCTGGCGGTGCCACCGCCTGTCAGTGGTGGTGCCACTCCCTGTCACAGTCAGACATTGACAGTGCTGGGCGGTGCCACTGCCCAGCCAGGCGGTGCCACCGCCAGACCCTTCGGTTCACTTGTTGGGCTTCAAATTTAGCCCAAACCAAGTCTAATTTTGGGCCCAGTTGGCCCATAACCAGGATATAGGATTATCTCTTAATCCTAATCCTAATTACAAGTGAACTACATAACAAAAAAAATATCCTAAGCAAGTTTTCAACCGCGAACGTCAAGTCTTGTTCCGGCAAGCTTTCCGACGAATCTTCTTCCGACGGACTCCCAGCAAGCTCCCGAACTTGTGATGACTTTAACGAGTAGCCGAGCCTTCTCGGTGATCTCCGTGAACCTCCGACGATCTCTTCGGCGAACTTCCAAAAATTCCAACAGGTTCCTGATTTCTTCTCGGTTGGTTCCGGCAGCATCTCCGACGATTCTTCAAACTCTTAAACGTCCATCGAACTTGACTCCGGTATTCTTGCTTTGTGTTTTCTGGTTATCATAGTTAATCCTGCACACTTAACTCAATAATATGGATTAGATCAATTAACCTATCAATTGATTTTATCATCAAAATCCGAGATTCAACAGTCCTTACATAGGCCCAACTGGCTCCTAATTGGGTTGGCCCAAATCCAATCCCAATTACGTGCTAACTATGAATTCTACGACATTTCTTAAGCTAAACAAGTCCGTAAGTCTAGTTTCTTCCAGCGAGCTTCCGACGAACTTCCGACGATCTCTCGGCAATGTTCCAACGGACTCCCGGCAAGCTCTTGGACTTTACGATAATCTTCTTGGTGAGTTCCGATGAGCTTCTTTAGCAAGCTCCGGGACTTCTCGGTCAATTCCGATAGAACTTCCGACGAACGTCCGGACTTCCGACGAACTCTCGAACTCCTAATGAAATGGCGTTCTTGACTCCGGGACTTCATTTTGCTTTATGCCTTATTATCATAGTTAATCATGCACATGTAAAAATACACTTCGATCTAGACAATTATTACTAACATAAATCATGTTGTCCGGTATGTCATTGGTCCATCAACGCTTCGTCCGATTCTTCGGCGCATCGTCCTCTCTTGCGGCCTATTGCCCAATCGGCCAGTTGACTCTATAACTCCGATATCCTTGGCGCAAGATCTACTCTTCTTGGATCGATGCCTGAATCCATGGCCCGAAGTCTTCTGTAAATACGTTGACCGATCCTTCGACTCAACGTCTAATCTTCTAACATGTTCCACAGGCCCAACATGATTCTTCTTGCTTTAATTGTCTCATCATGACTGAAGCATCCTATGTTACTAAAAATGCAGATCAAATCATAAACACTTATTAATTAATTTTATCATAAAAATATAAGATTCAATAATGTGGACACTAATTAGATTTCGGTCTGTAATGGACCATTTGGACCCTTTGTTGTGTGACCGTTCAGAGCTTGTAAAGTCTATTTGTAATTTGCATTAGCTATGAAGTGTTTACTGAAATGATTACTTGTGAATCCAAGTGAGACGCTTTCTCTAACCCGTTTTCTCTTTTGTAGATCCTAAGAGACCATAGGAGGTTTCGGAGAGACTGACCTTTGCAGACGGATACGCAAGGATGTCGCACGACTTAGGAAAATCCAGCTAAGTTTGACATCTTGGCACCACGTGCCCTGCCTCTCTATGCTCTACCATTAAGAAGATGAAGCACTTGTTGTCGAGCAAGGGGCGATAGGGGAGACGGAGAACCGAAATTCGAATATGAGAACTACCAATGGTGGTAACTGGAACACCAACGAAAGTGGGGAATAACAACTAAGGGAGAATAGAGTGGCTGCTGCCACCACTACTACTATTGTTGCTAAGGTCTATGATGACGATGAGCCGCTGCTACTTTTGTCGAAGCCCAACTAAGGAAGAGGTATGCGATTCAATCCTATACCAGAAGTAGCCAACGAGAATAAGGATAAGGAAGTTTACAATGATGACGAGGAGACCGAGGACGTGGAACAAGAGGACGAGTTCTATGGGCTCCTTACGATCCCTCGCACTTGATATGCTAGCCTTACTGATGAAGGAGTCCTTCGTCAGCCAATATCGAGGTCTAGGGTTGGTGGCATCATTGTGAGCGTGATACCGTATGTAGCCTTGCTCTCGGAAGAGTAAAGATACTGAAGCTACATAGTGGCTCTCAAGGTGAAAGCATCACTGATAAGATCCTTCGCCCCTCTTTGTGCCTCAATTGATCTAGTGATAATGTTAGATGTGATTTAAAGCATGATAGGAGAGAAGCTTTGGATGCTGAAGTGTGTAATGCGGTTAGTGATTTCTTCTTTGGGCCTAACTCTCCATTGTGGTCTTCTTAGTCGCCGTAGGTATTAAGAGGCTCCTCTATGTACGATAGATGTTGAGACAAAGCTAGTGCGCCACTTGTCAGATTGCATAAAGGCTCATTTTGAAAGAAATTAATTAAATAATCGATCCACATTTTAAAATCCATCTATTATTATTTTTTTAAACTTAAATTACAGGATCGTAGTTTATTGTGAATCACTATTGACTCTAATATCTTCAAATGTCATTTCATTGTCACATATCTATATTTATATACCTTTCGACGATGATATATATATATATATATATATATATATATATATATATATATATATATAAGATATAATTAATAATAATATTACAACAACATGATAAAATTACTTGGATCATAGATTATCCAACATGTGAGTCTCTTCACCTATACACAATCAGTTAGACTCTTTCTTATATTAGCTCATCCATCCATATAGAATTGTCCACATCATTTGTTAAATCTCATAAATATAATAATAATATCGGAACAGTACTCCTCTCTATATAAGCGTTTGGGATTATTATCAAGAAATTCAAAATCTTTATCAACGTTCATCACGACTATTTCAAGTCCAGTACTAAAGTCTATAATAAGAGTTCTATTGTCCAAGTCAAATAACCACGTGAGATAAAGTCGCTCAAAAGTCGCTCATGTAGACATATTCTAGCATATGTTAGCCATTGATTTGTCCATTTGATGGATGACCACTAAATCCTAATCCCAAACATATAATGGTCCACACCCAATTGAGATACGATTGGGCCCACAATGGCTCAGTTAGACTTCATGGACTAAGCCCATGTTCTTGCAAAACTGAGTCCAATTAAGTCGGAGGATGGTTTGTTTTGCAAAATTACCCATGTATTAGCTCCTAACCTTTTCATAAATTTTCTTGATAAATCTCTTTTTTATTTATTTATTTTTCTATCCATGTAAAAGAGCATGCCATGGTATCAAATGATAGAAGTAACAGCATACTATTTAGAGTCTCCTTCTTATTATTTATAATATTTTAAAATTAATAAAATTAAAATTTTTTATTCATAACCATTTTAATATTATTTGGATTAATACAATTAGATATGGTATCTTCTGGACTATTAAAAAATATATATGAGCCTAAAAATATTAATTTATTAAATAAATATTAAAATAATTTCTTATCTTATTTTTTTTTAATCTTTAGTTCATCTCATTTCATCATCTATCTTTTTATTATTTTATATTATATATCAGGAAAGAAGAAGAAAAAGGAGAAAAAAATAAAAAAATGGGTTGTAGATAATAAGTAAAAAAGATTATTAGAATTAAAAGAAAAAAGGAGAAAAAAAGAAAGAAAATGGGTTGTCGATAATAAGTAAAAAAGTTTATTAGAATTAATTATAAATTATATATACGTGTCTATTTACAAAAATAAAAATAAAAATATCTAAAGTTCTGAGATTATAAAGAACAAGAAGGGGTTACAAATAGTAATTACCATCCCAAACCATGCATCACCAGCTATGTAATAAAAGGGAAAAGTTTTACTTCTGTTAATTTTTAATAAAGATATACATAAATAAATGAATAATATTTTTGGTCAAATATGAGATTTTTGGTCAAATATGAGATTTAGTTGATGTTTACGGACTAAAGTGTAATAAAACCCTCAATATAATAATTTTCTGCGTCTACCGAATGGAGCTTTGGGGGTTTTCCGGCGGCGAATGCATCGCGTTCTCTCCCCGCTTCGCGTCCAAACCCACGCCTCGCGCCGCCGCCTCGCCCACTTCCTCCCGCCTCCGGAGCGCGTTCTCTCCGATCCCCGCCTTGGCTTCGTCTGCGAAGAGCTCCGGTCCCTCGACCACCTCCCCGCTACGCCACCCCGACGACAGGAGGAATCGTCGACACCAGCACGGGGGAGGAGTGTAGGTGGGGTGGTTGAGGTGTCGCACCCGTGGCCGGAATGGGTCCAGCTGATGGAACACCTGCTGAGGAAGGGCTACTTGGACCGCTCTGCCTTGCGGGTGGGTGATGCATCTTCATCGTCTTCTTTGAGTGCTTCCAAGGATTCCAATCTTATCCGGACGGCATGCCTCAATTTTGCACGAGACCGGTTTTATATCATCAGGCAAGAGCTCATTTTTTTGCCTCCTCCTTGTCTTTTGGTTCGTGTGCTACTCAATTGAACATGAAAGGAAGGAACCTTTTTGAAATATTTGTCTTTTCCTTTTCGCATGCCTAGAGTCAATTTGAGTGCATCGTTTGTATGATTGCCTGAAACCAACTGGACTTCCTAGAAAATAAATGTGACTAGTAGCACCACAATCATGTCTTTCAAGATCATTTAAAAAGTATCGTAGGTTTCTTCTAGCATATTGTTTTGTTCTTGTCACAGTTATGAGCCTGCAATGTTTGGCGCATTTGCAAACTTAAATCTTTAACTCTATATAGGGAGTTTTTAGGCAACTACTTGGAGAATTCATCTGTTCGCTGATCTATGTCTTGTCATATATGTTTACATATTATATCATAAGATCGAACACGTCTAGGTGTATGCAATATTTTTCACAGTTCCAAGTAAGTTGCAGCATGTGGCAAAAACCACAGCTAGAAACTATTAAAAAGACTGCACTGAATTTTAGGTCCAACATTATTTCTTGCATAAAAGTAGGATAAGAAACTCTTTAAATGTATAGGAGAGTGATAGTTGCAAGAGCACTTCGGTGAGAATGGGACAGTATCCTTCCAACCCCTTTCTACCTTTTATGGACAGGCTATTAGCTATTTTTGTTGGTGGTGTAATCATATTTAAAAGATTATTGTCAAAGAAGATCAAGGAAAACAAGATCGATATTTGAATTCTTTGATAGCTCATCATCAATGTTTTGAACTTTTGTTCAAAACAAAGACACAAATTTGTTTGGAGAAGAAAATTTTATTCTGATTATAGAAGTCAACAAGGACTAGAAATTGGTTGGTGATTGCAAAGGGGGACAAAAAGGTTACTAAGAATATTAATCTGCAGTAAAAAATGATGATTTTTTGTGAGGGGAAGATCAAGAACTGGATGGTTTATGAACAGAGACTAGTAACGGAGACAATTAAGTAAAATTAGTGAGTATGAACCCATCGAACCATCAAAAATCAGAGTAGAGGGAACAGTTTAAGCAGACAATAAGAATGAAATATTATCATACATAAACACCAAAAGGGAGCATAAGAGTATTATTAAGATCAGCCGAACTTTTAGCTGAAACTCCACTGGCATTTAATTCAAAAATGCCGACATAATTCAGGTTAGGAGTCGAAGGAACAATTCATACAATGTTCTGAGGAAACAAATTAACACCCATTATATGTACTAGCATCTAGACAAAAATAACAGGAATACTTTGATCCAATCATGTAGAAACCACTTTAATGTTACAATTATGACCTAAAACGACTAAACTAAAGTTCCAGCATGATCCGAATAAAAGCATATTTTATATTCATTGATTGAATATCATAATATGTCATAGTTTATTTTTCTTCTTGTAATTACCTGATAATATTTCTGATTGTATTGCTTGTGTGATGACATGATTATTTAAATTTTATCCAATGGATACATTATCCATGTATTACATATGAATTTATCATGCCCTAAAAAAATTACTGTAACAAATTGACATGTATTATAAATAAATCAATATTATGTATATGGAAACTAATCAACTTTCAATAAGTTAACTATAGGGCTTATATTTCATTGGGATATCAAGGATGGTAAACCTTTGGTTTGGCAAAGGGATGGCATTGAAGCCTACCAAGGCAGAGGCGATGGGGTAGTATTAGTGGTAATGGGTAGTAGCCTTGTTGAGGAAATTAAAGAGAAAATATATCATTCGATGATTTTAAAGGAAAGCATAAATATCATAATGTAAAAAATGTACCAATGGGTAATAAACCCATGACCCGGCACGTGAGATAACATTTAAAGGTCACCAAATATATTATCCATAGTGTGGGGTTTGATTCCATTGGGTTTAGTACGTACCGAAGTGACTTATTATATCTTTTTGAAAAGAATACTAGTATATAATATATAATATAACTATCAGATACAAAAGTAAAATAAAAGAAAGATACATTATCATATGAATACAAGCACATGATTAACGTGACTTTTATGAGTTGTTTCTTATTTTTATACTTATTGATTTGACTATGTGAAATGTATGTGTTATTCTGTTATTGATGTGTTATAAGTACTTTAATGTGTATAATATATTTTAAATTGTGCTTACACATCCTACGAGAGAGGTTTGATCACTTATTGAATATTTTTTAAAATGCTCACCCCTTTTCCTATCTCCATAGGTAACTTATAACATCCCTCATTTTTGAAACTTTTGTAAAAGTTTGTTTGTAATGTAGGGATCTAAATATAAATCTTAGAAATTGGATATGATTTGTGAAAGATTCAAATTAAGTTTAAAAAAAAATGGAGGACATGTGTCACTAGCTAACCTAAGGATGGTACCACCTATGTTTGTTCTATGAATGACACATAAGCTTCTTTTATGCATGCTTGCCACCTTGCAATCTTTATATTAGCCAAACCTAATGCAACTAGAGGAGAAACTAAAGGAGAACTTAACAAAGGAACTGCAACCAGCATAGACTTGAGAAGAGAAGGGAAGAGGAATTAAATTGAAGAAGAAGAAGCTTTGCTTTGGCTTGAGGTTTTGCATCAATTCCCCGTATTTGGCAATCGTATTTTTTTAAGGCAAGTGTTCTAATCCTTTCCTATAGTAATCTTGATCTCTGATTTCATCTTAATTTTAAAAAAATTGGAAGATTTTATCTTCATACATGATATTTCTGTCATTTGGGAATAAAATTGTGAATCTGAAATTTTTCGAGATTTGACCTTTCTTCATTGTTCTAGCCATAACTTTCTGCATCGATTTTTGATTTAGGAAAATCCAAATTCATCTAAAAATAGATTTACAGATCTTTCTTTTGATACTAAGATTGATAAATTTGGAGTTTAATTACCTATCCAAAATGTTATTTCAACTGATCTTATAAAATCTATAAACCAGAGACTGTTGGTTTTGACCTTCCAGTACTCTCTTGCTTATAACTCTTTGTTGGAAACTCTGATTTATGCAAAACATAATTTATCAGAAATTAGACGCATAAATCTTTCTGTGCATTTCAGATTTGAAAGATTTGGAGTATAAATGCCTATTGAAACATCTCTTCTAATCAACTCTATGAATTATGCAAAACAGAGATAATATTCTCTGACTTTTGGTTACTAAACTGTTTATAACTCCTTGTTCAAAACTCCAATTCATTCAAAATTTGATTTATCAAAAACTAGATTAATACATCTTAACACCTAATTTGTGCAAATTAGAGCATAATTGGTTATCCAAATAATTCATGCATTGTGCCTCTCAAATTTTGTCGGAATCGAGCTTTGGTCGATTTCACTTATTCTTGTTTCATTTATTTGGAAATTGATTTATGCTAAAATCCTTACTTCAGTTGAGCTTTACATTATTGTTTTGAAATCCTGTATACTCTTGTCCTTTAATTATTTGCATATCTGAATCTATTATGTAATGTTTATATTTGTATCATAATATTTCGTATAGGCACATACATTCCGTTGTTCTGCATGTCTTTCCGATATGTGCCAATTTTATTGTTCAAAATGCCCTTTTGTACTTTGGTGTTTGTGGGATTATATGGACCTTTGCTAAAAATGATAAAGGGTATATGCTTAGGGCCCGCGATGCTCTGTCGACCCCCTCTGGCTTCATCTTGACGTGGATCGATGACGCCCCCAAATGTGGGAGATTATGTTTGGAATCCCACTTTGCTTTCTATGTGTTTGATATGATATCCAGAGCTTTAGTTATATGCTTCTATGTGTGCTTTAGATAAGAAAGGAATGTATCAGAGTATGATTTGGGGCGGGGGTGGTATCAGAGTATGATTTGAGGATTACTAAGATATTTGATATGTTTGATTTGCAAAATATATTGAGGTCTAGTAAACTATAGTGATCGGTGAAAAATTACTTTGTTCTCTTTTAGTAATCTATAATGTCGAGGATATTTAGTCCTCTTGCTTCATCTTCTTTTGAGTAATTGAGTGAGATGAAAGTGTTGATCGAGGACATTAAATTAGAATGGATTAGGAATGAGATAATTTAAGGAGCTTCTTCCTCCTAGTTTTAGTGGTGAGCCTGATCCAATGATAGCAGAATGATGAATGATGCGGATAGAGAAAATATTTGATGTCCTAAATTGTTCTAATGATCATAAAGTTTCTCTTGCTGCCTTTATGTTGGAAGGAGAGGTTGAGCATTGGTGGAGAACGATGAAAGGGATTTATGAAGTCAAACACGAGCCAATCATATAAAAAGTATTTGTAGAAAAGTTCAACGATAAATATTTCCCAGTTTACATTATAGAGTAGAAAGAATTGGAGTTCTTGAATCTTATCTAAGGGAAATTTGACGGTAGCAAAGTATAAATCTAAATTCATTGAACTCTCCAGATTTGCCACTCATATAACTGATGATGAAACTAGAAAAGCAAAGAAATTTGAAAGGGGCTTAAGGCCAACAATAAGAAGTCGGATATCAGCCTTAAAATTCCAAGCATATGCTGATGTGGTAGAAGGGGCTTTGATAATGAAAGAGACTTAGAGGAAATTCAGGAAATCAGGGGTAAGAAACATACAGACAAGTTTATCAGTAAAAGTAAGAGAGGGAATGAATCTGAAACAAGAAACAAGAGGGTTAAGACATTTGGATTTGAGAAAGAACAGCCATTGTAGAGGACTCAATCATGTGCAAGATGCGGGTTAAATCATGAAACAAGTCAATGTTTTTGGGTAATTGGAGCCTGTTTTGCTTGCGGGAAGTTGGATCATAAAATAAAAAATTACGCTCTAAAGAAGAAGAAAAAGCCACTACCTCTTAGACCATCAGCCCATGCTAGAGTATATGCTATCACTGAATAAGATTCCAAAGTTTCTAAATCAGTGGTCGAAGGTACTATTAATGTTTCTGATAAAATACAAAAAGTTTTGTTTGATCCTAGTTCCAACTTACCTTTTGTTTCACAATATTTTGCATATTACTTGGGCATTCAACTTAGACCACTAGATTATATGTTATATATAACTACTGTCGTTGGGGATTCTTTGACTACAAACTTGGTTTATCCATCTTGTTTGATTTCTATTAGAGAACACGAACTCCTTGCTGACTTGATTCTCCTAGAGATATAGGGTTTTGATATTATATTTGGCATGAATTGGCTATCTTCCTATTATGCTAGTATTGATTACAAGCAGTTGAATCTGGCGATAAAAAAAAGAAGAGAAGTATCCCCTACCTAGAATGAATGATTTGTTGGATCAACTGCAAGGTGCATAAGTATTCTCCAACATTGATTTGAGGTCAGGTTATTATCAATTAAAGATCAAGAAGGAGGATATCCTACAAACAACTTTTAGAACTTGATATGGTCACTACGAATTTTTAGTAATGCTTTTTGGTTTGAATAGTGCCCCTATTCTCACTATTCCAAGTGGTAACGCGGGATTTGTAGGTTATATTGATGCTTCATGAAAGGGCCTTGGATGTGTTTCGATGCAAAAAGGGGAAAGTGATTGCTTATGCTTCTAAACAACTAAAGAGTTATGAACTGAATTATCCAACTTATGATTTGGAATTGGCAGCAATTATTTTTGCTCTAAAGATTTGGAGGCATTACTTGAATGGGCAGACATTTAAAGTCTTTACTGATCATAAAAGTTTAAAGTATATTTTTACTCAGGAAGAGTTAAACATGAGGCAACAGAGATAAATAGAACTTCTAAAGGATTATGATTGTACCATCTGTTATCACCCGGGTAAAGCCAATGTTGGTAGCTGATGCACTTAGTATAAAATCTACAAGTTTTATGGCCAGACTGGTTGTGAAACAATGGAAGTTATTAGAAGAAAATTTTGATTTGAATGTTATAAGGAAAGGGCAAGACTCAATGATGTTGATGACCTCTATCCAGGTGCAATCTTGATCTCATCTTTTCATCAAAGTTAGAGGACTAAAATTTTCTTTTAAAGAGTGGAGAGTGTAATATCTCATTTTTGAAAATTTTGTAAGGGCTTGTTTGTAATGTAGAGACCTAAATATAAATTTTAGCAATTGAATATGATTCGTAAAAAATTCATATTAAGTTTTAAAAAAAAATGAAGGTCATGTGTCACTAGCTAACCTATGGATGATGCCACCTATGTTTGTCCTATGGATGACACATAAGCTTCTTTCATGCATGCTTGTCACCTTGCAATCCTTATATTAGCCAAACCTAATGTAACAAGAGGAGAAACTAAAGGAGAACTTAACAAAAGAGTTGCAACCAGAGTAGGCTTGAAAAGAGAAGGGAAGATGAATTAAATTGAAGAAGAAGCTTTGCTTTAGCTTGAGGTTTTGCATCAATTCTTCATATTTGAGAATCGTATTTTTCTAAGACAAATGTTCTAACCCTTTCTTATAGTAATCTTGATCTCTGATTTCATCTTAATTCTGAAAAATTTGGAAGATTTTGGCGTCGTACATGATATTTCTGTCGTTTGGGAATAAAATTATGAATCTGAAATTTTTTGAGATTTGACCTTTCTTCATTGTTTTAGTTATAACTTTCTGCATCGATTTTTTATTTAGGAAAATCCAAATTCATCTGAAAATAGACTCACAGATTTTTCTTTTGATACTAAGATTGATAAATTTAGAGTCTAATTATCTATCCAAACTGTTATTTCAACCGACCTTATAAAATCTATAAAGCAGAGACTGTTGGTTCTGACCTTTCAGTACTCTCTTGCTTATAACTCTTTGTTGGAAATTTTGATTTATGCAAAACATGATTTATAAAAGTTTAGACTCATAAATCTTTCTGTGCATATCAGATTTGAAAGATTTGAAGTATAAATACTTATTGAAACATTTCTTCTAATCAACCCTATGAATTCTGCAAAACAGAGATAATATTCTTAGACCTTTGGTTACTAAACTGTTTATAACTCCTTGTTTGAAACTTCAATTTATACAAAATTTGATTTATCAAAAACTAGATTGATACATCTTTCGAATTACACCTAATTTTTGCAAATTGGAGCATAATTGATTATCCAAATAATTCATGTAATGTGCCTCTCAAATTTTGTCCGAATCGAGCTTTGGTCGATTTCACTTTTTCTTGTTTCATCTCTTTGGAAATTGATTTCTGCTAAAATCCTTACTTCAGTTGAACTTTACATTATTGCTTTGAAATCCTGTATACTCTTGTCATTCAATTATTTGCATACCTAAATCTATTATGTAAAGTTTATGTTTTTATCGCAATGTTTCATATAGGCACATACATTCTGTTGTTCCACATGTGTTTCCGATATGTGCCAATTTTATTGTTCAAAATGCCCATTTGTACTTAGGTGTTTGTGGGATTATATGAACTTTTGCCAGAAATGGTAAAGGGATTATCTGGACATTTGCTAGAAATGGTAAATGGTATATGCTTAGAGCCCACGATGCTCTGCTGGCCCTCTTTGGCTTCATCCAAACGTGGATGGATGACACTCTCAGATATGGGAGATTATGTTTGAAATCCCACTCAGTGATTTCAATAGGCGCTCGGGCGCTCGGGCAAGGCGAGGCGAGGCCCGAGCGCCTCGCTTCAACGAGGCGCCGCCTAGGCGCTCGCCCGAGCCCAGGCGCCGGGCGCTTCGGGCGAGCGCCCGGGTTAAACCAGGCGACCGAACCAGTGTTTTACGTCTGGTTCGGTCTCCAGTGCTTTAGTTGGCTCAATCGAACCAACTAAATCACCGATAGGCTCCCTCTCACGATTTCTCCGACTTCCCCAACCCTAACACTCGCGATTTTGCTGTTGAGATTTCTTCTCCGTTGTCGTTGCTCTCTGCTGCCACTACCACTGTCGCTACTCGCCACTGCCACAATCGTTGCTCATCGTTGTTGTCGCCGCTTGCCGCTCGTAGCTCCCGCTCCCACTTCCACACCCGTTGCCGCTCGTAGCTCTCGCTCACGCTATCGCTCGCCGCTCTCGCTCCCGCTGTCGTTGCCTTAGTAGCCTCGGTCTTCTCACACTCTTCTCACTATACTGTTAACAGTATATTAACAGTTAACTGTATACTAATAATAGTATTTTTATTTATTAGATTAATAATATATTATTTTGATTTTAATATTATTAATTTTTATTTATTTAAAATTATTGTTAGGTTTCAGAATAAATGGCAAGTGTACAAAGCAACTCAATAGATTTGATGTAAAATTTTATTATTTTAATTTTTGAGACTTTTTATTAATATGACATTGTGATTTTGTATTCGATTTTCTTAATTTAATAGCATATTTTTTATTTAAATAATTATATTAATTATATTATATATTTTTATATTTTAGCGCCTCGTTTCGCTCGGGCGAGCGCTTGGGCAAGCGCCTAGCGCCTCGGGCGTTTTTGGACCTTGGTGCCTTTTGGCGCCTAGCGCTTTTTAAATCACTGATCCCACTTCGCCTTTTATGTGTTTGATATGATATCTAGAGCTTGGGTTATATGCTTCTATTTGTGCTTTGGATAAGAAAGAAATGTATGCAATGTTAAATGATATGTTTGAGCTTTTGCTTCATTTGTTATTGATATACTCCGAAATATTGCATATGCCATTAATATATTCTGAAACATGTCATACGTCATTGATATACTCCAAAATGTTTCATACGCCATTGATATGCTCCGAAATGTTTCATATGCCATTGATATGCTCTGAAATATTTCATGCACCATTAATATGCTCCGAAATGTTTCATGTGCCATTGATATGTTATGAAACATTTCATACACCATTGATATGCTTTAAAATATTTCGTATGCCATTGGTATGTTTGGAAACATTTCATACACCATTGATATGCTCCGAAATATTTCTTCGAAATATTTCATATGCCATTGATATGCTTTGAAACATTTTCCTTTCGCTCTTGATATACTCCGAAATGTTTCATATGCTATTGATATGCTCCGTAATATATCATACGCCATTGATATACCCCGAAATGCTCCTTATGTTATTGATATGCTTCAATTAGTCTTTACTCCATTGTTATGAATAAAACATGTTTTGAATAAAATGACATTGTAATTCTTCATTCATTGAGCGGTTATCTATGAACTCTTGTATCCCTGCCTTGTATTTGGTACCTTATTTGTTTGAAATTGTCCTCTTTCGCCCTGGATATGTTAGTCGCTTGCTAAGCTTTATATGCTCACTCCGTTGTTATATAAATTTTTCAGGATAGTTTGTCGCTCGCTAGAATGTTTAAATTGAGCTGAGGTAGTGGAAAGCTAGAAAATTTTGGGGCAAACCTTTAGTGGATGACATGTGTCAAAGAGGATTTTATAACAAGGTCCATTGAAAATATTGATGTTAGAAAAAAATGACTCAGGAATATGAAATAGATATTTTCATGATATTATAATCCTTTGTTTATTATTGTACCATGTTAATCCTTAAAATATAGTGATTAATATTATTTTAGTTATATTGTGTAAGCTTTTGCTTAGGTAACTATGTGTTAGATTGGGTTTCAGAAAAAAAAAAAAAAAACTAGTCTAGCTCGCTGTCGTCGGTGGATCATCATTTCCTTTGTTTTGGTGGTGTGATAAATATTTACTCGGGTTTATGCGCCTTGGCCCATGACGTGCAGGCGAGATTTTAATGCTCTGGTTAGTTCTACATTAAAAGTGAATGATGCATACTGTTGATGTGATGCACATTTTATTGACAACTGCAAATTTCTGAAACTTTTGTCAGTTAAAAATATTGAAACATTGTCAGTGAATATCCCAGTATCGATAATTATTATTGACATTTATTGACATATGGATTTGATGCAGATATTTGTCCAGGAGGGACATTCATATAATTGGACAATGTGGATGTCCCAGCATAGACAGAAAAGTTGTCAACTCGGGAAAACGTTTGAGGGCTTATGTGGGAATTCAGGAAGGAGATGTAAGCGCTGAAAATGTTTCTTAGAGTTCAAAACTGTTCTATAAATAGAAATAAATGGGGGCGAAGGAATACTAGGACTTCTTTCATAATTATCCATTATTTTCTTATGCTCTATAGGTTTGTAGCTCATGCAGTCTGCGGGTTAGTTGCGAGAGAGCATATGTTAAGGCACGTGAAGATGAAGTAGGAAGAACTGTTGATGTGATGCGCATTTTATTGACTTATGGACTTGATATTATAACTGGATCAGTGGAGAACTCAGCTTGCCTGAACAAGACTATTAAAGAATCAGTTAAGAAACTTTTGAATGAGATGGTGGAATTTAGTTCCAAGGAACTTGACGTGAATAGTCTTACCTTGACCTCTAAAAGGCCTCTACATAGGCAGAGCAAAGCAAACGGGCATCAACTTTTTAAGGGCCAACTTTCTGTTCCTACAAAGCAGGGGGATTGGATCTGTCCCAAGTATCCTCCTGACATATGTTGGATTTAGAAAGAGTTCACTTTTTTTGGTGTTAATTTTTAATGCAATATGTTTTTCTCATTGCAAGATGCAACTTTCTGAACTTTGCTAAGAACATCACATGCTTGCGTTGCAATGGACAATTCCAAGAGAGATTTAAAATGCTACAACTGCAAGAGGAACACGGACATCTTCCTCTTAAGAAAGGAGATTGGATATGCCAGAAGTTTGTTTTCTGATATCTCAACCTTGATTAAAAATTAGATTATGATTCTCTTCTAGTTTTATGTTATTTTTTAATGTAATTTCAGGTGCAACTTCTTGAACTTTGCCAAAAATACTGAATGTCTGCAGTGCCATGAGAAGCCACATAATCGGCAGCTTAATCCTGGGGAATGGGAATGCATCTCGTAGGGTCATCTATCCTTTACCAATATTTTATTTTTTTAATAGTGATGATTTCCTTTTGTGCTTTTGAATTGTGATACTGACGACCATTCGTCTTTGAGAATGAGATGAATGTTGTTGCTACTCAAGCTTCTTGCACAAGTCCTTGTTTATGACCAATACTATTGAATCACTTCTCTTTTTCTTTACAGGTGTAACTACATTAATTTTCGAAAGAACAGTGTGTGTTTGAGATGTGACTGGAAGCGACCAAAAGCAATAAACAATGGTGACTTTGTTAGATCAGAGCATGGCAGTCAAGTAGATAGGAAGAGTTATAGTTTCTCATTTGTTAGAGACAGTGACATTGATGCAAAGAAGGTAGTGACACAGAAGGAAGACTCAGATTTTTGGAGATCCAGTGAGGACGAATGCAGTGATTATGGTGACAATAGATTTAATTCGTGGAAAGGGTTTAATAATTTTCCCATAATAGGAGGTAGAACTGCAGTTTCTCAAGATGCTACCGTGAGGCAGAGGTGGAAGGAAAAAATGTCTAGAAGGCATCGAGACCCTTCAGGGGAGTGTGTGGAGGAAAGTGATCATGACGTGCCATCAGCGGCTCCTAGTAGCGACATGGATCTGGACAACTGTAGCAGTGAGGATGACACAGCTGAGTGGTTTGGCAGTGGAAAATTGAGTCATAGATTCCACAAATCCTCTAGATAATCTTTTATTGTTAAACTTGTTTATTTGTTTGTTAGATTAGATTGCAGGATAGGAAGAACTTATTGAGAAAAAAGAATGTCATCTATGTGCTATGAGATTGATCGGTATCCTTGATTATGACAAATATAATCCAACATGATAAATATTGTATACAATTGAATGGTGGGCTTTTTGATGGATAATCTTTTATTGTTAAACTTGTTTGTTTGTTATTAGATTAGATTGCAGGATAGGAAGAACTTATTGAGAAAAAAGAATGCCATCTATGTGCTATGAGATTGATCGGTATCATTGATTATGACAAATATAATCCAACATGATAAATATTGTATACAATTGAATGGTGGACTTTTTGATGGATAATCTTTTATTGTTAAACTTGTTTGTTTATTTGTTATTAGATTAGATTGCAGGATAAGAAGAACCTATTGAGAAAAAAGAATGTAATCTATGTGCTCTGAGATTGATCGGTATCATTGATTATGACAAATATAATGCAATATGATAAATATTGTATACAATTGAATGGTGGATATTTTGATCAGTATGCATCAAGAGTGAATACTTATTGATATTGATATGAACTATCAAGTTGATCATAATTCTGCCAAAGATCTTTTAACTATTCATGGAGGATCAATAACAAAAGTTAAAGCTAAAATGATGAAAAAAGTTTTAACTTGTTTATTGGAAGATATTTGAAAGGAGCAGTTGGTCAAGACTCAATCAAGGTATAGGTTTTATGGATGCAAGAAGAGCTTAAAATGGTCAACGTGATTCAAATAAGTTCAAATCATGAAGAGAAAGTCTAAATTTGAGAGAAGGATAAATTTTAAGCCTATTTTGAGGAATAAAGGTCATTCAATCATATTGGACAATATTAGGAATTGTGAGTTTATTTATGAATAATTATCCAAATCAATTTAAGGTAGATTCATGATTGATCTATATTCATGAATTAGGAATATGAATGTCATTTAATGTATTTAATGGATTTATTTCCTTTGAATTTGGCCTTTGTACTATATAAACAAGGTTGACTCTCTTTCTAAGGAAGCAATTGAGAAGTATATTCAACTTTTAACACTGGTTAGTATTTTTTTTTTAAGTTCTTGCATGAACTTCGAAACTTATCAAGTTTTTCTGCTTGTGGCATTCAAAACCCAAGAATATTTGCTTTTTCTTTCAACTTATCAAACTTCTTATTTTGTATTGTTTTAAGGGAATTAAAGTACTGTTCTAATTACTTCATCAAATTTTTATTGATAAAGTGATTAGAATAGTTTTCCTAACTTCAATATTAAATGATCTGTCTTATTTCAATTTGTTGGAGGGGGTTAATTTGCATTTCATATGTATCATAGCTCTTTAACTATCGGGGTGTATGGTTGCTAAGTTGATGATTTCCATCATTTGGTACCAAAGCTTGGCTTGAGGTTTGCGTATCGATTTAGTTTTTATCTTTTATATTTCTCTTTTCTCTTCTACTTCTTCTTCTTGCACCATATCTATAATTGATGTTCTTCCTTCATATTCATTGTTGTACTTCTTGTGTCTATAATTCTTCTTTTTATTTTCATACTTTATAGTATAAAAAAAAAAAATCAAACGTAAAAAAAGGGAGGGAAAATCTAAGGTAAAATAAAGAGAAAGAGATCAGAATTGATTTTTTCTTTTTTTTGCGGATTCAAGGAATTCTTGTAAATTATAAAATTTTATCTTTGTTCATTTGAATTCTTGTTTTGATTTAGAAATCTTTCTTAATTTCATAAAAAATTTCTTTGTTCAATTGATATTTGAATTCTAATCTTTGCTTATGATTGAATTGTATTACACACACCTTTCAATTGGCCTACCTTTTGCTTGCTTTTAAACATACCCAATTTCACTACCTTTGAATTGCCATAATATGAATTATTTGTTTAGGTACCTTAGTTAATCTAAGAACTTAAAGAACAAAACAAGAGATGTAAAAGGCAAGAGTAGTGAACATGTCTAGTATGAAACATGTGAGGGAGTGTTGGTGAAAAGCCAAAAATTGTTTAGTAGTGAAAAGCCAAAAATTGTGTGAAACATGTGAGGGAGTGTTGGTGAAACATGTCTAGTAGTGAAAAGCCAAAAATTGTGTGAAACACAGTGGAGTGAATCCAATCTAGTGTGAAACATGTGAGGGAGTGTTGGTGAGGCTATTCTAAGTTTGCTTTTCAGGTTGTAAACATGTCTAAAGATTCAAAAATCTTCGTACGATAAAAACCCGTTTTGTAAAGATGCTTAAATTGAAAGCGTACGGAAGAGTATAGCAAGTAAGGAAGTTTGCAGTTAAAGTAAATTGTTCAAAAGAAATGTAAACCGAGTTTATAGTGGTTCGGTCGCCGTGACCTACATCCACTCCCGATTAATCTTTAGTCGAGGCCACCGGCATCCACTAACGGTCTTCCTTCAATGGGCGAAGACCAACTACCCTTTTACATCCCTCTTCTTCCTTTTACAGGTTTAGGAGGCAACATTTATAAGGATACACTCCTCTCTAAACAGAATTCTAAACTTAGAACTTAGAGGAGGGGATTTCTTAAGTAATTACTACAGCGTTTTCTAACTTTTAAACTCTCTGTGCTTGTGTATGTTAACTAGGGATGAGAGGGGTATTTATAAGCCTCAAGTTGATTTAAACTTGGAGCTTAAAAAGTCTCATCCCGGGTTTCCTAGGTCCTAGTGGTACCACCGCTTGTGCTAGCGGTACCATTGCTAGTACTTTTTGACACTAGGCAGTACTACTACTTGACAGGGGTGGTATCATCGCCTGGCACCTTGTAACTAGGCAGTACCATCGCCTGACAGTCTCACGGAGATTGTGTTTGGGCAGTACCATCGCCTAGACTAGTGGTACCACTGCCTGATATAGTCTCGGAGACTGTGCCACGACGGTTCCACTTGTTGGGTCACTATTTGGACATTTCATTTGGCCTAACACAGCCCATACATGGGCCCAACTGGCCCCTAATTTGGTTGGCCAAATTTCAATCCCAATTATGTGCTAACTACGAATTCTAAGGCATACACTAAGCTAAATAAGTTCGGTTTCTTCCGGCGAGCTTCCGGCGAACTTCCTACGATCTCTCAACAATGTTCCAGCGGACTCTCGGCGAACTCCTAGACTTCACGACGATCTTCTTGACGAGTACCGACGAGCTTCTTTGGCAAGCTCCTAGACTTCTCGGTTAATTTCGATAGAACTTCTGATGAATGTTTGGACTTCCGATGAACTCTCGAACTCCCAATGAAATTTCGTTCTTGACTCCGGGACTTCATTTTGCTTTATGCCTTGATCACTATCGTAGTTAATCCTGCACAAATAAAACATACTTTGATCTAGACAATTATTATAAAGCTTGAATCATGTTGTCCAGCATGTCATTGGTTCATCGACGCTTCATCCAATTCTTTGGCGCATCGTCCTCTCTTGCGGCCTATTGCCCAATCTGCTAGTTGACCTCCACAACTCCGATTTCCTTGGCACAATTTTCGCTCTTCTTGGCCTGATGCCCGAACTCATGTCCTGAAGCCTTCTACCGATACGTCGACTAATCCTTCGGCTCGATGTCCAATCTTCTGACATGTTTCTCTCTGGCCCAATATGATTCCTCCTGCTTTAATTGTCTTTTCCTGATCACATCTTCCTATGTCACTCAGAACACAGATTAAATCATAAACAATATCAATTGGTTTCATCATCAAAATTCTAGATTCAACAATCTCCCCCTTTTTGATGATGATAACTAATTGATGATGGAGTTTAAACAAACTCTCCCTATCAATATGCCATATCGATAGAACCTTGAATTCAAGTTGAATTCAAGTCGAAGCAATATTTCATCATGAATATGTGCAACATAAAATCATGCATAATCAAAATTTCAATACATCATTGCATGCATGATTATCATCATGACTTCTCCCCCTTTGTCATCAACAAAAAAGAGAAGTACAACTATGAAAGCTTAGCAATTTAGCAAAAAAAAAAATTATTACTTTAGAACATGCAAGCTAGTGAGTTTTTTCATCTCTTTTGAGAAGTGCAAGTTAGCAATTTTTGCTTCATTTGTAATGTTCAAGCTAGCAATTATAACAAGTTTTTTCATCATGCAAGCTAGCATAATTTTTTTACATCATTTTAGAAAATATAAGCTAGCAATATTTGAGATGTTCAAGAAAATAACTTTTGCTTCTTGAAATAAGTAAGTTAGCAATCTTTGCTTTTATTTTGAGATGAGCAAGCTAGCATGTTTTTGCATCTTCTTGAATTGTGCAAGCTAGCAAATCTTTCTCGCGATGTGCACATTAACAATTCTTTCTCTCCCTTTGTCATTGGTCAAAAAAGGGGAATAATAATATAATGGTGTAATTCATCAATTTTCAAATTATGATAAATGTAAAGTATCAATTTTATTTCAATATGTTTGTGCATCATTCTAGTTTCAAATTAAAACATGCACAATTTCAAACCCTTACATTTGCATCCTTACTTTATGCATGATACAAATAAATCAATTATCACTATAGGCATATCATACATGATACTCAAGCATTCATGATATATCATTTTGGGCATAACATTCATGATGCTAAGGCATTAAAATTTTTAAGCATTTATCACTTCATGCATTAAATCAACAATTTGATCATGAAATTTTCTCATGCATGATACTAAAGCATTAATGATATCAAACATTAAATTTTTTTTTAAGCATTTATCACTTCATGATTGTTGGTACCAAACATTCATCATTTATCAAATTATCAAATGAAATATATCAAGAAAAATTAACTTGGTGATGAGGTATACAATTCATGAAGACAAATTATGAATATCAAAAGATAAATTATGATTCTTTTGGATAGAAAAAAGAAGAAACATATTAAACAATCTTGATTCATAAGAATCTCTTGTTAAGGTCATGATTTATATATTAATGAAAGATCTCAAGTTATAATTCAAAAAATCATGATTCAAAAAAAATCTCCTCTTTAAATAAAATACCAAGAAAATCGTAGGAATACAAATAAAAGATGTTGATTAAAAAAAAATCTCAAGTAATTCCAAGAAATCAAGATCATGATTTGAATAAAACTTATTTAAATTCAAATCATGAAATCAGCAAAATCATTTTCAAGAGATTCAAAATGACGTAAGTAGATTTATCAATCTCTTGAGATGCTAGCGATTTTTTTTTCTCTCTCTTGTCATTGTAAACAAGAACGAAGAAGGGAAGAAATGCATAACAAAACTCAAGTCATAAATTTTCAAGATGTCAAGTAGCATATCATGGTTTGTTAGGATAAGTCTCCCTCTTTTTTTTTTTTTTATGGTGAATAACAAAAAGAAACAAGGAGAAAATGATCTCAATTCATAGAAAGATTTCAAGTATCAAATATTGAAAAATCAAGATCATGAATTGGATTATTTTTCTCTTTAGTAAATGACAAAGAGAAATATAAGAGATCAAATAAGAAATTTTGATTCATAAAAGATTTCATGTTATAAATCTCGAGAAATTATGATTTCGATGAAACTCATTCAAATTCATTTTCATAGTCCAAGAGATTCACAAATGCATAATATACATGGATTCATTAATCTTTTATCAAAAAATCAATAAGATAAAGATTTGAAAATGTATTCCTTTTTTACGTGTTTTATTTTAAGTTGTTTGTTTCATACAAGAATGCCTTTGTTGTTAAATCTTGGATTTTGATGATGAAGTCAATTATCATTTATTATCTAATCTATATATTGAGATAAGTGTGCAGGATTAATTACGATAAAAGTAAGATATGCAGCAGGAGTAGCGCCGGAATCAAGACAAAGATCACGTTGGGAGTTCGAGAGTTCGACGGAAGTTTGGACAGTCGTCAGAGGTTCTGCGGGAACAAATCCGAGAAGTCCATGAGCTTGCCAAAGAAGCTCGTTGGAACTCGCCAAGTGGATCGTCGCAAGTCCAGGAGTTTGCCGGAAGTCTGCAGGAGCATCACCGAGGGTTCATCGGATGATCGACGGAAGTTCGTCGGAAGCTCGCTGGAAGAAGCGATTGACGCACCGGAGCAAGTTGCAGTAAATGTTTTAGGAAATATCGTAGTTAGCACAATGATTAAGTTGGAAATAGGAGGTGATCCCATTAACTTAATCTTGGGAAAATTGGGCCCCTGAAAAACCCAAATTGGGCCGAATGGATCAACCCATTCGGACCTTGATTTCTGCCAGGCAGTTGAACCACTCCAGCCAGGCGGTGGCATCGCCTGGGCTCAGTCTCCGAGCGAGATTGGGCGGTGCAACCACCCCTGACAGGAGGTGGCACCGCTTGAGCTCTGGTAGGAGGTGCAACTGCCTCAGTCAGGCGGTGGCACCGCTTGAGCTCGGTCTTCGAGCTCTAGCAGGAGGTGCAACCGCCTCTGATAGGACGTGGCACCGCCTAGAGGCTCAGTCTTCGAGCTCTCCCAGGCGGTGCAACTGCCTCAGTCAGGAGGTGCAACCGCCAGATCCCGGAATTCCGGGAATTGACAGTTTTGAGCTCGAAATTCAAACTGGGTTGGGGCCTATAAATACCCCACCCTTTCAGCATTGAAAGAGCACCAAAAACACACCGAAATCCTGATCTTATTCTGTGATTTTTAGAGCTCAAAATTATTGTAAAGGCCAAAAGTTCTTCTCTCTCTTTTCTTCCTAGTTATGATCTTTAAAGAGAGGAGAGAAAATTCTGTAAGGGTTGTCTCCTAAGCCCGTCAAAAGGAGTGAAACTGTAAAAGGGTGGTTGGCCTTCGCCTATTGAAGGAAGGCCTCTAGTAGACGTCGGTGACCTCGTCGGTGGAGGAAGCCAAAAGTGGATGTAGGTCAAGATTGACCGAACTACTCTAAATCTCGGTTTGCATTTACTTTGAGCATCTTATCCTTACTACAAACCTCCTCAATAGCTTACTGCCTTCTACACATTTACGATCGTGTTTCAAAGTTCAGTATTTTCCGAATCAGCGTTTGGACGTAAATCAGTTTTATCGTACGAACATAATATTTCAGTTTGCGCTTACATTTTAACTTTCATCATAACTGCAAACTGCCTTCATAGATTTCCTTTAACTACATCTCGCTTGATTACAAGTTAAAGAGATTTACGAATCGGCTTTTCTACCGAAATCGCTTTTATCGTACGAACACCTTTTTAATCGTTGAAAGTTTTCTGCTGCACTAATTCACCCCCCCCCCCCCCCCTTCTTAGTGCTCTTGATCCTAACATTTGTCTTTTTATACCAAATAAAAACATGCATCAACATTTAGGATCGAAAAATAAATTTCATCATAAAAACCATCCATCTTGTTTATAACTAAAAAAGTAACTTTCATTGTGACAAAGATCAATAAGCCAAGAATCATAAAAATCATCATGCATAATTTCGAAATATGAACTTATTAAGCATGATCATTATGCATCACTACTTTGGGCATGGCATCAAAACATGGTTTCAAGTTTTCAATGTATAACATGCACAATTTCAAACTATAAACTCATTAAGCATGATATAAAACCCCTTAACATTTTCATTAAGACATCAAGCATGGTTTCATTGGACATAAAGCATTTTCAATCAAAATTGGAAATCATCAAGATATATATTATTTCTTATTAAAAACATACATAGGATTATTCATTAGATTTAAATCTAAGATTTTATTCCTTTATCATAAAACATGCAATTGCCATTATCATTTTCAAAATTAGCTAGAAAAAGAAAAGCATGATATTTTATTTATTTATTTATATTTTATATTTTATATACTAATTTAAAAATAACATATGAAATGGATCAAGTAATTTTAAAATAAACTAAGGGGGTTTCGTTTGAGTATTTTACCTCATTGTCGAGAGTCACCAAAGCGAAGTTTGTCATTTCATCTTCATCGATTTGCTCTTCTTCTTCGGATGTACACGTTTTGTCCCAAGTCACTTTGAGTGCTCTCTTCTTCTTTGGCAACTTCTTTTTAAGCTTAAGTTTATTTTTTAATTCTTGTTTAATAAACTTTTTAAGTTTTATAGTGAAAAGTTAAGTCATCATCACCATCACTTGAGATATCACTCAAATGGTATTCTATAGTTTGAAGTACCAAATCCTTCCTGTTCTTTGAAAGGTAGTTCTCATGTTCAGCATGTTCAATACAAGTTATTTCATAGGTCATCAAAGATCCAATAAGTTCATTAAGTGAATAATAGTTCAAATCCTTCGCTTCTTGTATTGCGGTTTCTTTCAAATCCCAATTTTTAGAAAGAGATCTTAGAATTTTGTTTACAAGTTTAAAATTTGAAAAACATTTGCCAAGAGCTTTTAAACTATTGATGACATCCGTAAAACGAGTGTATATGTCAACAATATTTTCGTTTGACTTCATACGAATCAACTTGAAATCATGCATCAAAAGATTAATCTTTGAATCTTTAACCCTACTTGTATCTTTGTGTGTGATTTCAAGAGTGTGCCAAATATCGAAAGCCATTTCGCAAGTAGAAACCCGATTGAATTGATTTTTGCTCAAAGTACAAAATAGAGCATTCGTAGCTCTAGCATTCAAAGAAAAAGTTTTCTTCTCCAAATTATTCCATTCTTTCATTGGAGTAGAAGGCTTTTTAAAATCGTTTTCGATAATATTCCATAAATTCAAATCCATAGAAAGCAAAAAAACTCTCATTCGAGTTTTCCAATAAGTGTAGTCCGTCCCATTGAACATGGAAGGATGAATGATAGAAAAACCCTCTTGAAATATGAAAAGAGTTATTTCTCTTGAGTGTTAAACCAAATGAGAAATAACGTGGCTTTGATACCAATTGTTAGGAACAAGTTGGCACTAATAGGCGGGGCGGGGGGGGGGGTGTAGCAGATAAAAGTCATCGGTTCAAAAATCTTCGTATGATAAAAACCCGTTTCATAAAGATGCTTAAATTAAAAGCGTACGGAAGAGTATAACAAGTAAGGAAGTTTGCAGTTAAAGTAAATTGCTCAAAAGAAATACAAATTGAGTTTATAGTAGTTCTGTCATCGTGACCTACATCCACTCCTGATTCCTCTTCTGTCAAGGCTATCGGCATCCACTAACGGTCTTCCTTCAATGGGCGAAGACCAACTACTCTTTTACACCCCTCTTATCTTTTTTATAGATTTAAGAGACATTTACAAGCATACACTCCTCTCTAAACAGAATTCTAAACTTAAAACTTAGAGGAGGGGATTTCTCAAGTGATTACTACAGTGTTTTCTCACTTTTAAACTCTCTGTACTTGTGTATGTTAACCAGGGATGAGAGGGGTATTTATAGGCCTCAAGTTGATTCAAACTTAGAGCCTAAAATGGTCTCATCCCGGGTTTCCTAGGTTCTAGCGGTACCACTTCTTGTGTTGGCGGTACCATCACTAGTGCTTTCTAACACTAGGCGGTACCATCGCTTGACAGGGGCGGTACCACCGCCTAGCACCCTATCACTGGGTGGTACCACCGCTTGACAGTCTCACGGAGATTGTGTCTGGGTGGTACCACTGCTTGACACAGTCTCGGAGATTGTGCACGACGGTTCCACCTGTTGGGTTACTATTTGGGTCTTTCACTTGGCCCAACACAACCCATACATGGGCCCAACTGGCCCCTAATTGGGTTGGGCCAATTCCAATCTCATTTATATGCTAACTACAAATTCTAAGGCATACACTAAGCTAAATAAGTCCGGTTTCTTCTGGTGAGCTTCCGACAATCTTTTGGTGAACTTTCGATGATCTCTCGGCAATGTTCCAGTGGACTCCCGGCAAGCTCTTGGACTTCACGACGATCTTCTTGGAGAGTTCCGATGAGCTTCTTCGGCAAGCTCCTGGACTTCTTGATCAATTCCGGTAGAACTTCCGACGAACGTCTGGACTTCCGACGAACTCTCGAACTCCCAACGAAATCTCATTCTTGACTCTGAGACTTCATTTTGCTTTATGCATTGATCACTATCATAGTTAATCCTTCATAAATAAAACCTACTTCGATCTAGACAATTATTACAAAGCTTGAATCATGTTGTCTGACATATCACTGGTTCATCGACGCTTCATCCGATTCTTCGGTGCATCATCCTCTCTTGCGGCCTATTGCCCAATCGGCTTGTTGACCTCTGCAACTCTGATTTCCTTGGCACAATTTCCGCTCTTCTTGGCCCGATGCCCAAACTCATGGCTCAAAGCCTTCTATCGATATGTCGAATGATCCTTCGGCTTGACGTCCAATCTTCTAACATGTTTCTTCCTACTTTAATTGTCTCTTCCTGATCGAAGCTTCTTGCGTCACTCAAAACGCAGATCAAATCATAAACACTATTAATTGGTTTCATCATCAAAATATGAGATTCAACAATTAATAGATTGCAAGGTGAATCACGGTGTGGGAGACAACCAACCTTTGTTAATGATGAATATGATGGTGGCAATGACATAGATGATGACCAAGTTACACTAATTGGTCAAGATGTAAATCCTAGGATACAAAGTTGGAGAGGATGTTTTGATGGTGTAGACAGAAACATAGGTAACATCAAAATAAAAATTTCTCATTTTCAAGGGAAGAATAATCCAGATGTCTATTTGGAGTGGGAACGAAAAGTAGAGCTGCTATTTGAATGTCACAACTACTCCAAGAGAAAAAGGTAAAATTAACCGCTGTTGAATTTTGTGATTATGCTATTATTTGGTAGGATCAATTATGTAAAGACAGGCGTAGAAACGATGAAAAGCCCATGGAGACTTGGTTGGAGATGAAACAAATCATGAGGAGGATATTTGTCTCTAGCTATTACTATAGGAATTTGCATCAACGGTTGCAAACTTTGACACAAGGTTCCATGAATGTTGATGAATATCACAAGGAGAGGGAGATAGCCATGATAAAGACTAATGTGGAGGAAGACCATGAGGCCACAATGGCTCGATTCCTAAGTGGATTAAATAAGAATATTATTGATCTTGTAGAGTTACAACATTATGTGGAGATCGAGGATATGGTAAATGTGGCCATGAAGATTGAGAGGTAACTCAAAAGAAAAAACATAAGGTATGATTTGAAACCTTATTCGGGTTCTTCTTCTTCTTGGAAACTGAATTGGAGTAAAAAGGATGATAAACCCATTGTTAAGACTAAAATTGATGAAACTAAAGGTAGAAATGAATCAGGCAACAAGGGTAAAGGTAAGAATCAACCTAATTAAACTAGAGGCATTTAAGTGTTTTAAGTGTCTTGGGCATGGACATGTGGCACGTGAATGTCCTAATAAGAGAGTTATGATCATGAGAGATGGAATTGTTGAATCTGAAAGTGAGAGAGAGGATGATGATGACATTCTAGAGGATGCTAGTGATGTAGAGTATGCTAAAGGTGAAAATCTAGTTGTTTAACACACACTTAGTTTGCAAAAGAAAAATGATGAACATGATGAACAATGTGAAAATCTATTTCATACTTATTGTTTGATTACTAACAAGTTGTGCAATGTGATTGTTGATAGTGGAAGTTGTACAAATGTGGCAAGCACTTTGCTCATGGAGAAGCTGAAATTACCTACAATCAAACATTCAAAACCTTACAAGTTACAATGGTTGAATGATAGTGGTGTAGTTCAGGTAAATCAGCAAGTGTTAGTTTCTTTTTCAATTAGTAGATATAAGGATGAAGTTTAGTGTGATGTGGTACCTATGTATGCTGGTCATATGTTGTTGTGGAGATCTTGGCAATATAATCGAAGGGAAATACATTATGGGTTTAAGAACCATTATTCTTTGATCATAGATGGACAGAAATATCAGCTTGGACCTTTGCCTCCAAAGATAATTTTTGAAGACCAAATGTGCATAAAACAACAATATGAGGAGCTTGAGTCTTTACTAACCAAAACTTTAGGGAGGGAGAAGGAAAGAGAGAAAAGAAAAAGGTGAGTTGAGTGGTAAAAATGAGAGTATTAGGAAACACAAGGGGAGAGAAAATAGGGAAAACTTGAGTATAAGAAAAATGAATGTTTATGCCAAAATGAGTGATGTGAAGAAAGCCTTAACCATGAGGCAGCCCTTATACTTATGTACAAGGATGTTTTTATTGCTTCTAACAAAATTGACAAGAATTTGCCTAGAGTTATTGTTGATCTTTTGTAGGAAAATGAGGATCCTTTTCTTGAAGAAATTCCTAATGGTTTACCACCAATTAGAGGAATTGAGCATCAAATTGATTTTATTCTAAGTGCAAGCATAACAAATAAGCCAGCATATAGATGTAACCCTGAAGAGACCAAGGAAATCCAAAAGCAAGTAAGTGAGCTTGTGGAAAATGGGTATGTGCGAGAAAGCATAGAGTCCATGTGCAGTTTCTATTTCTGTTGGTGCCTAAAAAGGATGGATCTTGGAGAATATGTGTTGATTGCAGAGCCATGAATAAAATCATGATAAAATATAGATATCCTATTCTTAGGCTAGATGACATGTTGGATGAATTGTATGGTTCTTGTGTATTTTTAAAAATTGATTTAAAATCTGAATATCATCAAATAAGAATGCGTGAGGGTGATGAATGGAAAACCATTTTCAAAACTAAACATAGTTTATATGAATGGTTGGTGATACCTTTTGGCCTAATTAATGCACCTAATACTTTCATGAGATTGATGAACCATATTTTGTGTGCTTACATTGAAAAGATTGTAGTAGTTTATTTTGATGATATACTTTTGGTCGAACACATTTAAAAGCTGTTTTTGATGTGCTTAGAAAAGAAAAATTATATGCTAATCCACTAGTGTTAGTGATATTAGAAGTTTTCATGGTTTTGCTACCTTTTATAGAAGATTCATTAAGGATTTTTCTACAATTACTGCACCATTAACTGAATGCATAAAAAAGAATGTGGGATTTAGATGGGGTGAAAAACAAGATGATGCTTTTAACTTGCTTAAAGATAAACTAAGTTCAACACCTTTGCTTACTTTACCTAACTTTGCTAAAACGTTTGAGATTAAGTGTAATGCGAGTGGAATAGGTATTGGAGGAGTCTTAATGCAAGAAGGCAGACCCATTGCGTTCTTTAGTGAGAAGCTAAGTGGAGCAAGTCTTAACTACCCAACATATGACAAGGAGTTTTATGCTTTGGTAAGAGTGTTAGAGACATGGCAGCACTATCTTTGGTATAAGGAATTCATTATACACACTGATCATGAGTCCTTGAAATATCTTAAAGGACAAGGAAAGCTAAATCGTAGGCATGCAAAATGGATGGGGTTTGTAGAATCCTTTCTATACATCATCAAGTACAAATAAGGTAAGGAAAATATAGTTGTCGATGCTCTTTCTAGAAGGTATGCTCTAATTTCTCAACTTGATGCAAAATTATTGGGTTTTGAGTACATTAAAGATTTATATAATTCTGACCATGATTTTACTAATGTTTATGGGGCATGTGAGAAAGGGGGTATTGATAAGCTTTTTAGGCATGATGGATTTCTTTTCAAAGAAAATAAGTTGTGTATTCCTCAATGTTCAATAAGAGCATTACTTATAAGAGAGGCATATAGTGAAGGTTTAATAGGATATTTTGGGGTCAGAAAAACTTTATTAAGTGATCATTTCTTTTGGCAACACATGAAAAGAGATGTTAAGAGATTGTGTGAGAAATGTATTACTTGTAAACAAGCTAAATCTAAAATAATGCCTCATGGGTTATATACTCCTCTTCCTATAACTATTGAATCTCAGATTTTGATGATAAAGCCAATTGATAAATGTTTATGATTCAATCTACGTTTTGAGTGATGCAGAATGCTTTGATCAGGATGAGACAATTAAAGTAGGAAGAATCATGTCGGGCCGGTGGAACATGTCAGAAGATTGGACGTCGAGCTGGAGAATCAATCGACGTATCGATAGAAGGCTTTAGGCCATGGATTCGGGCATCAGGCCAAGAAGAGTGGATATTATGCCAAGGATATCAGAGTTGCGGAGTTAACTGGCCGATTGGGCAATAGGCCGCAAGAGAAGACGATGCGCCGAAGAATCGAACGAAGCATCGATGGACCAATGACATACCGAACAACATGATTCAAGCTTAGTAATAATTATCTAGATCGAAGTGTGTTTTCCATGTGTAGGATTAACTACAATAGCAAGGCATGAAGCAAAATGAAGTCCCGGAGTTAAGGATGTAATTTCGTTGGGAGTTCGAGAGTTCATCGGAAGACCAGACATTCGTCGGAAGTTCTACAGGAACCAGCCGAGAAGTCCAAGAGCTTACTGGAAGAAGCTCATCGGAACTCGCCAAGAAGATCGTCATGAAGTCCAGGAGCTTGCCGGAAGTCCATTGGAACATTGCCGGGAGATTGTCGGAAGTTCGCTAGAAGATCGTAGGAAGCTCACCGGAAGAAACCAAGACCTAAGGACTTGTTTAGCTTAAGTATGCCTTAGATTTCGTAGTTAGCATGTAATTAGGATTGGATTTGGTCCAACCCAATTAGGGGCCAGTTGAGCCCATGTAAGAACTATGTTGGGCCCAATAAAAAGGCCTAAATAGTGCCCCAAGAGGTGACACCATTATGGCACAATCTCCGAGACTGTGTCAAGCGGTGGTACCACCGGTCTGGGTGGTGGTACCGCCCAAACACAGTCTCCGAGAGGCTGTAGGTAGTGGTGGTACCGCCTAGTGTAGTGTTAGTGTCAAATTGACACTGGCGGTAGTATCGCCCAGCATAGGCGGTGGTATCGCTTGGACTCAAGAAACCCGGGATGAGATATTTTTAGGCTCCAAGTTTGAATCAACTTGAAGCCTATAAATACCCCTCTCATCCCTGGTTAACATACACAAGACTTGAGAGTAAAAAAGGAAAGAAACGCTGCTAAGTGTTAGAATAGTTTGAGAGAGGAGTACGTGGGGGTGTAAGGGTTATCTCCTAAACTTGATAAAAGGAGAATCAAGTTGTAAAAGTTGGTTAGTCTTCATCTTGTTAGGATCGGAGTGGCAATAAGAGGGGGGGGTGAATTAGTGCAGCGGTGAAGTGCGATAAACTTTTCACGATTTAAACACTTTTCGGAAACTTCGTACGATAAAAGCAACGTTTTCGTTTAAAAACGTTTCGATTGCATTTTAACTTGAAGAGATAAGTAAGACGGAGACAAAGCAGTATAGCATTAAAGTGTAAATGGTTTGCAGTAATATAAATGACAATAAGTAAATGCAAACCAGAGATTACGCCGATTTTATAGTGGTTCGGTCAAATGACATACATCCACTTGCGAGGCCCCTCTTCGATGAGGCTCCCACCTTCCACTAGCAAATCTCTTGAAAGGGAAGGGTAAATACCCCTCTTACAACTTTTACAAGCGGTTCACTCTTACAGATTTTCAGCAAGAAAGAAGGAGGTGAACACTAGCAAATTGAAAACAAGACTAGCAAAGACTCTTCTAAGACTTTTCTCTCAATCACTTGCTGCTCAAAAAGTTGTTTTCTCAACTAAGACTTGAGGGGTATTTATAGGCCTCAAGAGGATTCAAATTTGGGCTCCAAAAATTTGAATTCTCTTATGTTCCCGATACTGGCGGTGCCACCGCCCAGCCAAGCGGTGCCACCGCCCAGCGCTCCAGGAGGTGTCACCGCCCAGCCTAGGCGGTGCCACCGCCTAGGCCAATTCAGCTCACTGGTTGGGCTCCAAACTTGGCCCAAACCAGTCCGAACTCGGGCCCAATTGGCCCCTACTTGGGTTATAAGATTAACACCTAATCCTAATCCTAATTAACGTACTAACTATGAATTTAAAGACATTTTCTAAGCTATTACAAAGTCCGTAAGTCAAGACTTCTTCCGGCAAGCTTCCGGCGAACTTCCGGCGGTCTTCCGATAAACTCTCGAAAACCATTCTACGGACTCCCGACAAGCTCCTAGACTTCACGATTTGATCTTGGCGAGTTCCGATGAGCTTCTTCGGCAAGCTCCGATCTTTCTCGGTGAGCTCCGCGAACTTCCAATGAACCTTCCGGCGAGCTTCCGAAAAACCCTTCGGCAAGCTCCCTACTCATTCTTGGCTAGTTCCGGCAGCATTCCCGATGAACCTTCGGACTTCCGTCGAACTCTCGAACTCGCAATGAATCCTTCGTGCTTGACTCCGACACTTTGTTTTGCTTTATGTCTTCGTCGTTATCGTAGTTAATCCTGCACACACAAGCAAAAACTCTACTCCGATCTAGACAATTATTATAAAGCGAATTGACATTCTGTTGCCCGGCACGTCATTGGTTGGCGCTTCGTCCGATTCTTCGGCGCATCGTCCTCTCTTGCGGCTTATTGCCCAATCGGCGGTTGACCTCCGTAATGCCGATATCCTTAGCGCAATTCCGCTCTTGGCCCGATGCCCAACGTCCGAAGCCTTCTGCCATCCAATATCCTAACATGATCTCCTCCGGCACAACGTCAATTCCTCCTGCCTTAATTGTCTAATCTTGATCGAGTAGACCTGCATAACTCAAAATTCAGTTAAACATAAACATAATTATCAATTGGTTTCATCATCAAAATACGAGATTCAACAATCTCCCCATTTTTGATGATGACAATCAATTGATGACGGAGTTAAACTTGACTCCCGGAGTTTAAACAAACTCTCCTTATCAATATGCCATATTGATAGAACCTTGAATTCAAACTGAATTCAAGTCATTGCAATATTCATCATGAATACTTGCAACACGTCATTATGAACTCATGCATAGACTTATGCATATCATGTCATCAACATACTTCTCCCCCTTTGTCATCAACGAAAAGAAGTACAACTATTCTTTGTGTTTGTAATATAAGTTCAACTCATTGTATGAAAAACATAATATTAAGTTTTATCATCATGCAGTTTTGAAGCTAGAAAATTTAGTAAGTAATGCATCATGCTTAGGACATTCAAGCTATCAAGTTTTAGATATGCAAGTTTTACAGCATACAAGATAGCACTTTTGGTAATGTTCAAGATAGCAAGTTCTACATCATGCAAGCTAGCAATATTGAGATGTTCAAGAAAGCAACTCTTGCTTCTTGAAATATGCAAATTTGTCAAGTTTTGCTAGATGTGCAAGTTAGCATTTTTGCCTCTTAAGATAGGCAAGATAGCACATTTGCTTCTTTTGAGATAGCAACTTTTTGCTTCTCTTTAGACTACAAGCTAGCAATTTTTACGATATGTAAGTTTCACAATATACAAGCTAGCAAAAATTTCGAAAGCAAATGCAAGATAGCTTTCTTGTGTAAGCTCATAATTCTTGCTTCCTATTGCAATGTGCAAGTTGCAAGTTTTGCTTCTTGAGATAGGCAAGATAGCACTTTTGTAATTTTTGTTTCTTAAGATAAGCAAGCTTGTGATGTTCAAAATAACAAGCTTTTTCTTCTAGAAGTGTCATTTTTGCTTTCTTTGCAAAGTGTAAGCTAGCAAAATGTTTGAAAAAGTGATCAAGTTTTGCAACATACAAGCTAGCAAAAATGGCAAACTAGCAAGAGATAATGTTTTACATGAGGCAAGCAAACAATTTGGCAAATGTTACATTTGCATCTTCTCTTTTGAGAAGTGCAATTTTTGCTTTCATCTTGAATTGTGCAAGCTAGTTAGTTTGCCTCTTTTCATGATGTCCACGCTAGAAATTCTTGCTCCCTCTTTGTCATTGTCAAAAAGAAGGGAAGACCCTTATATCAATTTTCATATTATGACAAAGGTAAGTATCATTCTTATTTATGCATCATTATATATTCAAATTAAAACATACACAATTTCAATAACCTTATTTTTCATGCACGATACCGAAAAATAAATCAATCATCATTAATAAGCATATCATACATGATATTCAAACATTAAAATTTTTAAGCATTTATCAATATGTTGATCATGATACCAAACATTCATCATTTAAAGCATTCATGATACACATCATATGCAATAAATACATCATATACATTATTATCATAAGTATTGCATACATCATTTTAACTTTATGAATATTTCATCATTGCATGCATTATACCAAAACATTTCAAGCCATGCAAGCCATAAATACAAAAAAATCATGTCATGAAGGATAAAATCATTTGAATACCAAAAGACATGATTCATATAGTAAATATCTTCTTTAAATAAAATATCAAGAAAAATCATAGGAGTACAAAGAAGAGATCTTGTTTTAAAAGAAAAATCAAGTAATAACTCCAAGAACTCACAAGGAAAAATCATGATTTATTTAGAAAATCTCCTCTCAAGAGAATAGCAAGTAAAATTGTAGAAGATCGATTAATGAGAAATTTTGATTTATAATAAAATCTCATGTATCGAATGTCGAGAAATCAAAATGATGATTTATATAAAAAATATCACAAGTTATATTCAAAAGAAAAATCATCATTTATTTTCAACTTATTCAATTTGTCACATCAATATTTCTTAGATATGCATGATACCAAAACATGGTTTTAAATCTTTAACATATAACATGCATAAATTGAAAGGAGAAGGGAAGAATTCAAACGTACAAAGATTTCAACCATCTCATAAACAAATGTAAGACCAAGTAATGAATCCAAAATTCCATGAATCAAAATGATCATCAAAGGTAATCTCATGTTATTCCAAGAAATCAATATCATGATTTTGATAAAACTCATTTCAAATTTAAATCATCAAAATCATCAAAATATCAACATTACTTTAAAGAGATTCAAAATGGTATATATAGATTTATCATAATAAACATCAAGATCAATAGGATAGAGAAAAATAATTTTCAAGGAAAAAATATTTTCCTCTTTTTAGTTGTTTCAATTCATATGATTTTATTTCACTTATACCAAATAAAAACATGTATAATGTTTAAAACCGAAAGTGTAAGATTTATTATAACAAAGATTAATAAGGCACTTTCATTATGGTAAAAATCAATAATCCATAAATCACAGGATTCATATGCATAATTTTGAAATTTATTAAGCATGATCATTATGCATGACACTAAAACATGGTTTCAAAATGTTTAATATTTTCATTACATCATTATGTAATGGTTTTATTGAACATAATTTTGAATGATTCTTATATATAACTAAAACTTCTTTAGTTTTAATTTATGTGATTGACTTTATATTAGCATGCTCAAGTTTTGTTCTTATGTCAAAAATATACATCTGTTTGAAAACCAAAGACAAGGTTTAAAAAAAAATCATCAAGCCTTCCATATAAAAACCATGCATCATCATTGAAGGTTAATATGGAAATCATCAAAATACATATTCTTGCTTCTCAAACACATATATATGATTATTTAAATCTAACATTTTATTCTATTAACATAAAACATACAATTTTCAAGAAAAATAATTATTCAAAAGAAAAGAGAAAATGCATCTTGGAAAACATCAAGTAATTTCAAAATAATTCAAGAGAGTTGAGTTACTTACCTTGTAGTCGAAGCCCGTCAAAGCCCAATTCGTCGTTTCACCTTTGGAAGTTTTTGATTCATCCTTGGTTGCCTTCCTCTTCTTTGGCCTCATCCTCCGTTCAAGTTAATTGTTTATTTTAGATTTTTGTTTAATAAACTTATTTAGATTTGGTGTCCGAAATTCAAGTTCATCATTGTCCTCATCACTTGAGTCATCGCTCAAGTGGTATTCATTTGTCCGGAGTTCCAAATCCTTCCTATTCTTTGGAAGGTGGTTCAAGTGTTGATTGTGTTCATCATGTGCATTGTGCACCATTTCATATGTCATCAATGAGCCGATAAGTTCTTCAAGTGGAAAAATATTTAAATCTTTTGTTTCTTGTATTGCCGTTACTTTTGATTCCCAAGCTTTAGAAAGTGATCGTAAAGCTTTACTAACAAGTTCAAAATTCGAGAAACATTTGCCAAGAGCTTGTAAACCATTGACGACATCCGTAAAACGGGTGTACATGTCAACAATGGTTTCGCTCGGCTTCATTCGAAAAAGCTCGAAATCATGCATTAAAATGTTGATTTTCAAATCTTTGACTCTAGAAGTGCCTTCGTGTGTGATTTCAAGAGTGTGCCATATGTCGAAAGCCGTTTCGCACAAAGAAACCCGATTGAACTCAGTTTTGTCCAAAGCGCAAAATAAGACATTCATAGCCTTTGCGTTTAAAGAAAACATCTTCTTCTCCAAATCATTCCAATGGTTCATTGGAAGAGAAGACATTTCAAATTTATTTTCGACTATGTGCCATAAATTCAAATCCAAAGAAAGTAAGAAAACTCTCATTCGAGTTTTCCAATAAGTATAGTTCGTCCCATTGAAAAAGGGAGGACAAATGAGAGTGGCCCTCTTGAAAGCCGTAAAGAGCCATTTCTATTTGGGTGTTAAACCAAGGTAGAAAAACGTGGCTCTGATACCAATTGTTAGGATCGGAGTGGCACTAAGAGGGGGGGGTGAATTAGTGCAGCGGTGAAGTGCGATAAACTTTTCACGATTTAAACACTTTTCGGAAACTTTGTACGATAAAAGCAACGTTTTCATTTAAGAACGTTTCGAATGCATTTTAACTTGAAGAGATAAGTAAGACGGAGACAAAGCAGTATAGCATTAAAGTGCAAATGGTTTGCAGTAATATAAATGACAATAAGTAAATACAAACTAGAGATTACGTCGATTTTACAGTGGTTCGGTCAAATGACCTACATCCACTTGCGAGGCCCCTCTTCGATGAGGCTCCCACCTTCCACTAGCAAATCTCTTGAAAGGGAAGGGTAAATACCCCTCTTACAACTTTTACAAGTGGTTCACTCTCTTACAGATTTTCAGTAAGAAAGAAGGAGGTGAACACTAGCAAATTGAAAACAAGACTAGCAAAGACTCTTCTAAGACTTTTCTCTCAATCACTTGCTGCTCAAAAAGTTATTTTCTCAACTAAGACTTGAGGGGTATTTATAGGCCTCAAGAGGATTCAAATTTGGGCTCCAAAAATTTGAATTCTCTTATGTTCCCAATGCTGGCGGTGCCACCGCCCAACGCTCGGGTGCTGGGCGGTGCAACCGCCCAGCCCAGGAGGTGTCACTGCCCAGCTCTCGGGTGCTGGGCGGTGCCACCGCCTAGGCCAATTCAGCTCACTGGTTGGGCTCCAAACTTGGCCCAAACCAGTCCGAACTCGGGCCCAATTGGCCCCTACTTGGGTTATAGGATTAACACATAATCCTAACCCTAATTAATATACTAACTACGAATTTAAAGACATTTTCTAAGCTATTACAAAGTCCATAAGTCAAGACTTCTTCCGGCGAGCTTCCGGCGAACTTCCGGCGGTCTTCCGATAAACTCTCGGAAACCATTCTACGGACTCCCGGCAAGCTCCTAGACTTCACGATTTGATCTTGGCGAGTTCCGATGAGCTTCTTCGACAAGCTCCGATCTTTCTCGGCGAGCTCCGCGAACTTCCAACGAACCTTCCGGCGAGCTTCCGAAAAACCCTTCGGCATGCTCCCTACTCATTCTTGGCTAGTTCCGGCAGCATTCCCGATGAACCTTCGGACTTCTGTCGAACTCTCGAACTCGCAATGAATCCTTCGTGCTAGACAATTATTATAAAGCGAATTGACATTCTGTTGCCCGGCACATCATTGGTTGGCACTTCGTCCGATTCTTCAGCGCATCGTCCTCTCTTGCGGCTTGTTGCCCAATCGGCGGTTGACCTCTGCAATGTCGATATCCTTGGCGCAATTCTGCTCTTGGCCCGATGCCCGACGTCCGAAGCCTTCTGCCATCCAATATCCTAACGTGATCTTCTCCGGCACAACGTCAATTCCTCCTGCCTTAATTGTCTAATCCTGATCGAGTAGACCTACATAACTCAAAATGCAGTTAAACATAAACATAATTATCAATTGGTTTCATCATCAAAATACGAGATTCAACACACCTATTGAAGGAAGACCGATAGTGGATGCCGGTGGCCTCGACGGAAGAGGAATCAGAGGAGTGGATGTAGGTCACGACGACCGAACCACTATAAATCAGTTTGCATTTCTGTTTTGCTATTTATCTTAACTGCAAATTGCCTTCCTTGCTTTACATCAACTACACTTTCGTATGCTTTCAATTTAAAGATCTTTTCGTAACGGTTTCCATTGAAATTAGATTTTATCGTACGATGGTTTTTTGAACCGACGTAATTTTTACCATTGCACTAATTCACCCCCCTCTTAGTGCCGACCCCTTTCGTAACGATTTGTATCAGAGCCTTGTTATTTCTCATTTGGTTTAACACCCAAGAGAAATGTCTCTTTTCGACTTTCAAGATGGACTTTCTCTCATTCGTCCTCCCTTTTTCAATGGGACATATTACACTTATTGGAAAACTCAAATGAGAGTTTTTTTGCTTTCATTGAATCTCGATTTATGGCACATAGTCGAATTTGATTTTCAAATGTCTTCTCTTCTAATGAACCATTTGAATTATTTGGAGAAGAAGACTTTTTCTATGAATGCAAAGGCTATGAATGCCTTGTTTTGCGCCTTAGATAAAACTGAGTTTAACCAAGTTTCTATGTGTGAAACGGCTTTTAACATATGACGCACTCTCAAAATCACACATGAAGGCACTAGTAAAGTTAAATATTCGAAAATTAACTTTTTAATGCATGATTTTGAACTTTTTCGAATGAAGCCAAGCGAAACCATTGTTGACATGTATACCCGTTTTACGGATGTCATCAATGGTTTAAAAGCTCTTGGTAAAAGTTTTTTGAATCTTGAACTTGTGAATAAAGTTTTATGCTCACTCTCTAAAATTTAGGATTCAAAAGTAATGACTATTTAAGAATAAAAAAAACTTGAACTATTTCCCTCTCCAAGAACTTATAGGATCTTTGATGACCTATGAAATGATATGCAATGAATATGAAGAACTCAAGAATAACCTTCTAAAGAATAGGAAGGATTTGACACTTAGAACATATGAAGACCACTTGAGCATAAGCTCAAGTGACGGTGAACTTGAACTACTCATGAAATTTAAAAAGTTAATGAAATAAAAGTTAAATAATAAAAAGAACGCAACTACTTGCTATGAACGCAAGAAGAAGGAAGCAATCTTAGACGAATCAAGCTCATCCGAAGACGAGGAGAAAATCAACAATGGCGAGGTGGCAAACTACACCTTAACGGCTTTCGACGATAAGGTAATCAAAATGCCTTTGATTTATTTTGAAATTATATGATGCTTTTAATGAGTTAATTTTAATTTAGTTTAGAATAATTATATTTCTTAAAAATTGCATGTTTAAAAATGAAAATACAAAAATTATGATTATGCTAGTAATTTTGAAAATGATAATGAAAATTACATGTTTTATGTTAATAGAATAAAATGTTAGATTTAAATCTAATCATGATCCTATGAATGTTTTTCAAGAAGAAATAATGTGTATCTTGATGATTTTCGATTTTGATTGAAACCATGCTTGATGTCTTAATGAAAATATTAAGAAGTTTGATATCATGGTTAATGATGATGCATAGATTTTATATCGAAAACTAAGTTTGAAAAGTTAGATTTACCTAAAAAGAAAAATGCATGACTACAACAAACAAAATGATCTTGATGGAAAATGCTTTATGTTTGATGAAATCAATTTCGATGATGCATAATGATGTAATTACGTAATGAAAATATTAAATATTTTGAAACCATGTCTTAATGTCATGCATAATGATCATGCTTAATAAATTTCGAAATTATGCATGATAATTCTTGAGATTTATGGATTATTGATTTTTACGGTAATGAAAGTAGCTTTTTTGATTTTTAAACATTGATGTATGTTTTTAGCATAAATGAAAAAGGTATGCTTCTATGAAATAAATCACATTAATTGAAACAACTAAAAAGAGAAAAATATTTTTCTTGAAAATTTCTTTTTCCCTATCTTATCAATTTTTCACTAAGAGATTGATAAAGTTGTTTATGTCATTTTGAATCTCATGAAAATGATTTTGATGAGTTGAATTTGAATGAGATTTATCTTGATTTTTTGAGATTTATAACTTGAGATTTTTCATGCATGAATCAAGATATTATTGTTAGGATCGGAGCGGCACTAAGAGGGGGGGTGAATTAGTGTAGCGGATTAAAACTTCGGTTTTGATAAATCTTTCGTACGATGAAAAACAATATCATTGGAAACTGATTTTAGAAGCTTGATAACTTAGAAACGTATGGAAGCGTAGTAACTAAGTAGAGAAGTTTGCAGTATGTAAATGGCAAGAGTAGGATGCAAACCAGATAACGTAGCAGTTTTTAAAGTGGTTCGGTCAAAATGACCTACATCCACTTGCGAAGCCTTCTTCGAAGAGGCTTCCAACTACCACTAGCAAATTTCTTGTAGGGGAAGGACTAATACCCCTCTTACAACCTTTACAAGTGGTTCACATTCTTACAATTCTTTTCAACAAGATGGGAGGAGGTGAACACTTAAGCAATATGAAAAACAAGGCTTGCAAAGACTATTCTAAGGCTCTTAACTCAAACTATTGCTTTTCAAAAGGTTGTGATCTCAGCTGAGATTTGAGGGGTATTTATAGGCCTCAAGAGGATTCAAATTTGGGCTCCAAAATTTGAATTCTCTTTGGTTCCCGATGCTGGCGGTGCCACCGCCCAGCTCTCGGGTGCTGGGCGGTGCTACCGCCCAGCCCAAGCGGTGCCACCGCTTGGCTATCGGGTGCTAGGCGGTGCCACCGCCAAATCTGGCGGTGCCATCGCCTACACTATTTCAGATCACTGGTTGGGCTCCAAAATTGGCCCAAACCAGTCTGAACTAGAGCCCAATTGGCCCCTACTTGGTTTATAGGATTAACACCTAATCCTAACCCTAAGTAACGTGCTAACTACGAATTTAAAGACATTTTCTAAGCTATTACAAAGTCCGTAAGTGAAGACTTCTTCCGGTGAGCTTCCGGCGAACTTCCGACGGTTTTCTGATAAACTCTCGGAAACCATTCTGTGGACTCCCGACAAGCTCCTAGACTTCACGATTTGATCTTGACAAGTTCCAACGAGCTTCTTCGGCAAGCTCCGATCTTTCTCGGCGTGCTCCGCGAACTTCCAACGAACCTTCCGGCGAGCTTCCGAAAAACCCTTCGGCAAGCTCCCTACTCATTCTCGGCTAGTTCCGGCAGCATTCCCGATGAACCTTCAGACTTCCGTCGAACTCTCGAACTCGCAATGAATCCTTCATGCTTGACTCCGACACTTTGTTTTACTTTATGTCTTCGTCGTTATCGTAGTTAATCCTGCACACACAAGCTAAAACTCTACTCCGATCTAGACAATTATTACAACACGAATTGACATTCTATTGCCCGGCACGTCATTGGTTGGCGCTTCGTCCGATTCTTCGGTACATCGTCCTCTCTTGCGGCTTGTTGCCCAATCGGCGGTTGACCTCCGCAACCCCGATATCCTTGGCGCAATTTCGCTCTCCTTGGCCCGATGCCCGACGTCCGAAGCCTTCTGCCGTCCAATATCTTGATGTGATCTCCTCCGGCGCAACGTCAATTCCTCCTGCGTTAACTGTCTAATCCTGATCGAGTAGACCTACATAACTTAAAATGCAGTTTAAATTATAAACACATATCAAGTGGTTTCATCATCAAAATACGAGATTCAACAATCTCCCCCTTTTTGATGATGACAACCACTTGATGATGGAGTTAACCTTAACTCCCGGAGTTTAAACAAATTCCCCCTATCAATATGCCATATTGATAGAACCTTGAATTCAAACTGAATTCAAGTCATTGCAATATTCATCATGAATACTTGCAACACATCATCATGAACATATGTATAAACTTATGTATCACATGTCATGTCATCAACATACTTCTCCCCCTTTGTCATCAACAAAAAGGAGAAGTACCACAATCAAGTGTTTGTTATATGGGTTCAACTCATTGCATGAAAAACATAATATTAAATTTTTATCATCATGCAATCTTGCAATTTTACAACATTTTAGAACTTGCAAGCTAGCAATTTAGAGATGTTCAAGAAAGCAACTCTTGCTTCTTGAAATATGCAAGTTTTATAAGCTAGCAAATTCAAATACATGCAAGTTGGCATATTTGCTTTTCTTGAGATAGGCACGATAGCACATTTTTGCATTTTCTTGATGTTTCAAGCTAGCAATTCTCGGTGATGTTCAAGATAGCAATTTCTTCTCTTTTTAGAAGTGCAATTTTTGCTTTCTTCTTGAATTGTGCAAGCTAGTTATTGCTAGTCATAGGTGCCCAGCAAGCCAATCACGTGAGTGATGGCACGTGTGACTTGATACAGAATATTTTTGCTTATTATATTTTGGCGTATATCACTTTATAACTATTGCATAAATGCATATATATATTGTGATGTCCTTGGATTTGTGCAATGGGAATCGGATCGTGATGAGATCACGATAATGAGATCGATTCACCTTTAAACACATATCCTAAATAATCCCGGTCATAGGTTACTCGAGAGGGACATCGTGATAACCAGATAGACTGGTGTGCTGTATACCCGTCCATATGATGGATGCAGCTGGTCTCATAGCTGCTCGTGTAGGGACACTAGGGATACAGTACAGGTGCTCATTGGAGAATGAGTTCACTGATTGATCCACTTACGGAATGCTGGATGGTTGATGATGCCTTATTGTCAGACAGTGATTCCGTAGTCCTAGTGGTGTATCTGGTCCTTAGACTTGAGACACCAAGGATGTCCTGTATGAGTGCTCCACTCTTTGATACCAGACTTATAGGTTTGGCTGTCCCCAGATCTAGTACAGCTGGTCATTGGGAGTGGTAGTCGACCTTACGAGGGCTATTGAGTGTCAATAGAGGATCATCCACTCTCGGCGTCATGAGAGGAATATCCTATGTGTTCTTGCTCAGACAAATCCCTAGCCAGGGTCATTCGGGTTGAGAGAGAAAGAGTTCTCCGGGAGAATCCGATTAGAGCGAGACTCGAGTAGAAACCGTATGGGTCTGACAGCACCATGCTCGATATACGGTCTCTGGGATATTAGATGGATGAGGGACTATAGGTACATGGTAACTGAGGACAAACAGGTCCAATGGATTGGATTCCCCTGTATCGTCTAGGGACTACGGCGTAGTGGCCAAGTACATCCGTAGTCGATGAGTCGAGTGAATTATTACAGAGATAATAATTCACTGAGTTAGAATGAGTTCTAATAGGTATGACTCACGGCCAGCTTGATATTGGGCCTAGAGGGTCACACACATATGGTAGGCATTGCGATGAGTAGAGGTTCGGATATGAGATATCCGACGGAGCCCTTGTCTTATTGGATGCAGATCCAATACCCACTAGGGAAGGACCCATTAGGGTTTGACACGGGATCTCTATAAATAGGAGGGATTCACAGCCTCATAGGCTAGAGTCTTTGCTTGCCTTTCCTATTCTCCTCTCCCTCTCCACCTCAGAGTAGGCCTGGAGTTTTGAGGAGCGTCGTCGCAACCCTGCTATGTGGATCACTGCTAGAGAGGAGGACGCTTGACCTCCTTCACCCTCTCCTAAGGATCTGCAAGGAAACAGGGATATACGATCTCCCTAGGTAACACAATCTCTATACGCAGTTTTGTGTTTTGCGGATTTTTTGCGCACCAATCTTCGCACGACGACGAACATCTTTTTGGGAATCGGGGATTTTGTTTTCTTGTTCTTCCGCTGCGCATATGATGTCGCCCCCATGATTTCCCAACAGTTATCTCCCCCTTAGTCATTGTCAAAAGGAAGGGAAGACCCTTTATGTCAATTTCTAAATCATGACAAAGGTGAGTAATCATTCTTATTTAAAAATTCCATAATTGAGATAAACCTTGAATTCAAATTAAGGCAATATTAATCATGATTCACATCATATGTAATACATCACATAAAAACCATAAGTATTGCATGCATCATTTTAGCAATAAATCGTAGCATTTCATCACATGACAAGATATCAGCAAGTAAAATTACAATGCAAGTTCTTGATATCTTAATATGATGCAAACATGGCATATGGCAATCATAACATTTCAATTATCAATTTACCATATATTTCGATGCAAGCTTCTTTTGATATCTTAACATAATTCAAATTCAAATATGGCACTGATAGCATTAATTCATATTTTATCATTCAAATATGGCACTCATAGTATCAATTCATATATTTCTCCCCCTTTGTCATTACCGAAAAGAAGGGAGAAATCAATAGCCAAAAGATTTTAATCATTATACAAGCCAACTTACAAAATCATGTCATGATATCAAGAAAATTCAAGAAGGACATGATTCATTCAATAAATCCTTTTAATAGAGCAAAAGAATTATACAACCAATATATCAATATCATAGATCAAGTCATGATTCATGATTCATCATAAAGCAAATTAATTTTCAGTCATCTCATAAGGCTTTTAAAGAATTTTTGAAACATAGGAGAATGATTAATTTAAGCATGCAATGTTTCAATCAAATTCAAGTCATAAATACCAATACTTTCATATTGTGAGTATCAATTCATGAATACCAAAAGATATTATTTGTGATTCCAATTTTGCAAGATCAAGATTATGATTTAAATAAAACTTATTCAAATCAAATCGGTAACTTGAAAATCATAATCAAGTCATCAAAATCAATTTTGAGATTCACAAAATATCATGAAATCATTAATCTCGATCAGATGGGAAGAGCATTTTTTAAGTGATTCTTTTTCATCTAAGCATGCCTTAGTCTTTATATGCCAAATCAATATAAGCATGAAAGTTCAAGACGTAAAGGCAAAATCTTATAAGACAACTCATTTATAAAATATTCATCATGTTTATTTTCATGAGATTTACAAGATTGGTAAAATAAATTCATTAATCTCAATACGATAGAAAATTATTTCCATTTCATACAATTGATTTCATGTGAGGGTATTCAAGTCTTTTTGTGAAAACAAGTATCATCATTTAAAATTGAAACATAAGTTTCTTCATGAAGCCGTTAAGACCAAACACATCATGATATCACGTCTATCGTCAAAAGACTATCAAGAAATTCATACATAGATGTACATGCACTATGTCATCTTAATATGTCATGAGAATGTCATCTTAATTCATCATAAAAACGATTAGACCAAAAGCATATTAATCTAAATTGAGAGGTTCAAATAAACATTTATTTCAAAAACTCATGCATGACGTATACATATGTATGGATTAATCCTAAGCATTATCACATATCATATTATCATCCCTAATATTGCATCATTCAACATTTCAAAACATAACATGCATAAAACCTTTGCAATATACTTTTCATGATCAAATTTTTAAATTTTTCAAAGATGCTACAAAGAAAAACATGATATGATTTTTGAAAAACAATTTTTTTATTTCCTATTCCTACTATCTAAATTAAGCACTCATGAAGGGCTTTAAGTAATTTCAAAATAATTCAAGAGAGTTGAGTTACTCACCTTGTAGTCGAAGCCCGTCAAAGCCCAATTCGCTGTTTCGCCTTTTGAAGTTTTTGATTCATCCTTGGTTGCCTTCCTCTTCTTTGGCCTCTTCCTCCGTTCAAGTTCATTGTTTATTTTAGATTTTTGTTTAATAAACTTATTAAGATTTAGTGTTCGAAGTTCAAGTTCAACATTGTCCTCATCACTTGAGTCATCGCTCAAGTGGTATTCATTTGTCCGGAGTTCCAAATCCTTCCTGTTCTTTGGAAAAATATTTAAATCTTTTGTTTCTTGTATTGCGGTTATTTTAGGATCCCACCTTTTTAGAAGGGATCTTAAGATCTTGCTCACGAGATCAAAATTTGAAAAAGATTTACCAAGAACACTTAGATTATTGACGACATCCGTGAAACGGGTGTACATGTCGCCTATAGTCTCGCTTTGTTGCATTCGAAAAAGCTCAAAATCATGCAATAAAATGTTAACTTTCGAGTCTTTGACTCTACTAGTTCCCTCGTGCGTGATTTCAAGTGTTCACCAAATATCAAAAGTCGTTTCGCACATTGAAATCCGATTGAACTCAGTTTTGTCCAAAGCGCAAAATAAGGCATTCATAGCCTTTGCGTTTAAAGAAAAATACTTCTCCAAATCTGACCATTTGTTCATCGGTTTAGAGGGAAGTTGAAAACTGTTTTCAATGATATTCCATAAATGCAAATTCATAGAAATTAAGAAAACTCTCATTCAAGTTTTCCAATAAGTGTAGTCCAATTCGTTAAACAACGGTGGACGAAAAACCGATAAGCCCTCTTGAAAGCAATGAAGAGCCATTTCTCTCGGGTGTAAATCCGAAATGAGAAATACCGGGCTCTGATACCAATTGTTAGGATCGGAGCGGCACTAAGAGTGGGGGGTGAATTAGTGCAGCGGATTAAAACTTCGGTTTTGATAAATCTTTCGTACGATGAAAAGCAATATCAATGGAAACCGATTTTAGAAGCTTGATAACTTAGAAACGTATGGAAGCGTAGTAACTAAGTAAAGAAGTTTGCAGTATGTAAATGGCAAGAGTAGGATACAAACGAGATAACGTAGCAGTTTTTAAAGTGGTTCAGTCAAAATGACCTACATCCACTTACGAAGCCTTCTTTGAAGAGGCTTCCTACTTCCACTAGCAAATTTCTTGTAGGGGAAGGACTAATACCCCTCTTACAACCTTTACAAATGGTTCACACTCTTATAATTCTTTTCAACAAGATGGGAGGAGGTGAACACTTAAGCAATATAAAAAACAAGGCTTGCAAAGACTATTCTAAGGCTCTTAACTCAAACTATTGCTTTTCAAAAGGTTGTGATCTTAGCTGAGATTTGAGGGGTATTTATAGGCCTCAAGAGGATTCAAATTTGGGCCCCAAAATTTGAATTATCTTTGGTTCCCGACGCTGGCGGTGCCACCGCCCAGCCAAGCGGTGCCACCGCCCAGCCCAGGCGGTGCCACTGCCTGGCTCTCGGGTGCTAGGCGGTGCCACCGCCTACACTATTTCAGCTCACTAGTTGGGCTCCAAAATTGGCCCAAACTAGTCCGAACTAGAGCCCAATTGGCCCCTACTTGGTTTATAGGATTAACACCTAATCCTAACCTTAAGTAACATGCTAACTACGAATTTAAAGACATTTTCTAAGCTATTACAAAGTCCGTAAGTCAAGACTTCTTCCGGCAAGCTTCCGGCGAACTTCCGACGGTTTTCCGATAAACTCTCGGAAACCATTCTACGGACTCCCGGCAAGCTCCTAGACTTCACGATTTGACCTTGACAAGTTCCAACGAGCTTCTTCGGCAAGCTCCGATCTTTCTCGGCGAACTCCGCGAACTTCCAACGAACCTTCCGGCGAGCTTCCGAAAAACCCTTCGGCAAGCTCCCTACTCATTCTCGGCTAGTTCCGGCAGCATTCCCGACGAACCTTCGGACTTCCGTCGAACTCTCGAACTCGCAATGAATCCTTTGTGCTTGACTCTGACACTTTGTTTTGCTTTATGTCTTCGTCGTTATCGTAGTTAATCCTGCACACACAAGCTAAAACTCTACTCCGATCTAGACAATTACAACGCGAATTGACATTCTATTGCCCGGCACGTCATTGGTTGGCGTTTCGTCCGATTCTTCAGTGCATCGTCCTTTCTTATGGCTTGTTGCCCAATCGGCGGTTGACCTCCGCAACCCCGATATCCTTGGCGCAATTCCGCTCTCCTTGGCCCGATGCCCGATGTCCGAAGCGTTCTGCCATCCAATATCCTAACGTGATCTCCTCCGGCGCAACGTCAATTCCTCCTGCGTTAACTGTCTAATCCTGATCGAGTAGACCTGCATCACTCAAAATGCAGTTTAAATTATAAACACATATCAAGTGGTTTCATCATCAAAATACGATATTCAACAATTATATCATTTCATCTTCTATGTTTCTTTTTGCTATTTATAAAGGAAGAGATTTGATAAAATGAATCATGTCTTTTGTAATTCAAGGGGTCTTATCTTTCATGACATGATGTCTTTGTATTTATAGCTTATATACCTTGAAATGATTGAAATATTTTATACTATTTTGTTCTTCCCTTATTCTTTCTTGTTTACAATGATAAAAGAGGGAAAACTTATGATCATGCATGGTAGGATGTAATTTGACAAATTAATACCATCATGATTTGAAATACTATGATTTATTACTAATATTGATGTAATTATGAATGATGATTTGGAATCATGCATATAATGATGATTTTATATTTTGAAAATATACATGATGATTTGGTATTATGCATACAATGCTTATGCTTTTTAATTATGATGATGAATGTGATGTATTGCATATGATGTGAATCATGATTGCTTTGATTTGAATTCAAGGTTTATCTCAATTATGATATTTTGAAATAAGAATAATTACTTACCTTTGTCATGATTTAGAAATTGACGTAAAAGGAAAAAGAATTACAACACTGTATTCTTCCCTTCTTTTTGACATTGACAAAGGGGGAGAAATATCGCTAGCTCATCTTGCAAAATTTAGAAACTTGCACATTGCAAAGGAAGTAAAATTGCTAGCTTAAACATTGCAAAGGAAGCAAAAATTTGCTAGCTTACAAATTGCATGGAGAAAGAAGTGCTATCTTGCTTATCTCAAGAAGCAAAACATGCTAACTTGCACATCTAGCAAAATTTACAAACTTGTATATTTCAAGAAGCAAGAGTTGCTTTCTTGAACATCTCAAAATTGCTAGCTTGCATGTTTTAAAATATTATAAAATTATTGCTAGCTCGCATGATGATAAAAGTAAAGATTATGTTTATTATGCAACGTTTTGAACTTACATCTCAAACACTTGAAAGTTGCACTTCTCCATTTTATTGATGACAAAGGGGGAGAAGTATGATCATGTTATACATGATGATGTATTGCAAATATTCATAATGAAATTTGTAATGACTTGAATTCGGCATGAATTCAAGGTTCTATCAATATGACATATTGATAGGGGGAGTTTGTTTAAACTCCGGGAGTTAGAGTTAACTCCGTCATCAATTGGTTGTCATCATCAAAAAGGGGGAGATTGTTAAATCTTGAATTTTAATGATGAAACCAATTGATAAGTGTTTATGATTCAATCTACGTTTTGAGTGATGTAGGATGCTTCGATCAGGATGAGACAATTAAAGCAGGAAGAATCATGTTGGGCTGGTGGAATATGTAAGAAGATTGGATGTCGAGTTGGAGGATCGGTCGACGTATCGATAAAAGGCTTCGGGCCATGGATTCAGGCATCGGGCCAAGAAGAGTGGATATTGCACTAAGGATATTAGAGTTGTAGAGTCGACTGGCCGATTGGGTAATAGGCCGCAAGAGAGGATGATGCGCCGAAGAATCGGACAAAGTGTCGATGGACCAATGATATACCAGACAACATGACTTAAGCTTAGTAATAATTGTCTAGATTGAAGTGTGTTTTACATGTGCAGGACTAACTATGATAGCTTGAAGACATAAAGCAAGTCTACCGAAGTCAAGTTTGATGGGTGTTCGAGAGTCCGAAGATTCGTCGGAAATGCTGCCGGAACCAACCGAGAAGAAAACGGGGACTTGTTGAAGTTTTCGAAAGTCCGCTGAAGAGATCGTCGGAGGTTCGTGGAGATCACTGAGAAGGCTCGGCAACTCGCTGAACTCGCTACAAGATCGGGAGCCTACTGGGAGTCCGTCAGAAGAAATCTGAGGGTGTATCAGAAGTCCGCTGGAAGATCGCCGGAAAGCTCGCTGGAAGGAGACTCGACGTTTACCAGTTAAAAACTTGCTTAGGACTATGTTTTCAGTTGCGTAGTTTGTATGTAATTAGGGTTAGGATTAAGGGATAATCCTATATCCTGGTTAGGGGCCAACTGGGCTTGATATTACCTGGTTTGGGCCAGATTTGAAGCCCATCTAATGACTCATGGGGTCGGGTGGTGGCACCGCCCAGAACCCGAAAGGTTAGACGGTGGAACCGCCGGACTGGGCGGTGCCACCGCCCAAAACCTGAGTTTCGGGCGGTGGTACTGTCGGACTGGGCGGTGGCACCGCCCAGCACCCGAGAGGTCCGACGGTGGCACCGCTGGACTGGGCGGTGGTACCGCCAGTACACTATTAGTGTCAGACACTGACAGGCGGTGGCATCGCCACTGACAGGCGGTGGCACCTCTAGCTTCGGGAATCCAAGAGAAATCAAATTTGGAGCTCAAATTTGAATCCTCTTGGGGTCTATAAATACCCCTCAATTCTCAGTAGAGAATACAACTTTTTGAGAAGCAATAGATTGAGACAAAAGCCTTTGTAAAGTTTTTAGCAAGCCTTATTTTCAATTGCTTGAGTGTTCACCTCCTTCCTTTTTGTTAAAAATTTGTAAGAGTGTGAACCACTTGTAAAAGTTGTAAAAGGGGTATTTGTTCTTCCCCTTCAAAGTGATTTGCTAGTGGAAGTTGGGAGCCTTATCGAAGAAGGCTTCGCAAGTGGATGTAGGTCATTTTGACCGAACCACTTTAAATTAGTGTGTTCCTTGAATGTGTGAGTGTTTACCTTTCTTAAACCGTTATTTACATAGCAGCAAGCTTTCAGGTTTTATCTTCTCACTTTACTCGAGCTACTTTCACCAAGTCATTCATTGTCGAATCGAAATCTCTACACATTTACGAAATCATTTTCAAACTTACAAGTTTTAATCCGCTGCACTAATTCACCCCCCCCTCTTAGTGCCGCTCCGATCCAAACATGACACTGGCGATGGTATTGCCCAGCACAGGCGGTGGTACCACCCGGACCCAGGAAACTGGGGATAAGATGTTTTTAGGCTCCAAGTTTGAATCAACTTGAAGCCTATAAATACCCCTCTCATCCTTGGTTAACATACACAAGACTAGAGAGTAAAAAGGGAAAGAAACGCTGCTGCTATCTTATGTAAACTCATCTCCTTCTTCTAAGTGTTAGAATAGTTTGAGAGAGGAGTAAGTGGGGGTGTAAGGGTTATCTCCTAAATTCGGTAAAAGGAGAATCGAATTATAAAGGTGGTTGGTCTTCACCTATTGAAGGAAGACCGATAGTGGATGTCGGTGGCCTCGACGGAAGAGGAATCAGAGGAGTGGATGTAGGTCATGATGACCGAACCACTATAAATCAGTTTGCATTTTTGTTTTGCTATTTATCTTAACTGCAAATTGTCTTCCTTGCTTTATATCAACTACACTTCTGTATGCTTTCAATTTAAAGATCTTTCTGAAACGGTTTATGTCGAAATTAGATTTTATCGTACGAAGGTTTTTCAAACCGACGTAATTTTTACTATTGCACTAATTCACCCCCCCTCTTAGTGCCGACCCCTTTCCTAATAATAACTAGTGAGCCTTGGGTTAATATATCAATGGAATTTGTCTTGGGTTTACCTAGGTCAAAAGGAGGGAGAGATTCTATTTTTGTTGTTATTGACAAGTTTAGCAAGATGACACATTTTATTCCATGCCACAAAACAGATGATGTAACACATATCGTAGGATTGTTCTTCAAAGAAATTATTATTGAATCTCGGATTTTGATGATGAAACTAATTGATTGTGTTTAGATGTTTAACTACATTTTGAGTGATGCAGATCTACTCGATCAGGATTAGACAGTTAACACAGGAGGAATTGACGTTGCGCCGGAGGAGATCACGTTAGGATAGTGGATGGCAGAACGCTTCGGACGTCGGGCATTGGGCCAAGGAGAGCGGAATTGCACCAAGGATATCGGGGTTGCGGAGGTAAACCGCCGATTGGGCAACAAGCCATAAGAAAGGATGATGCACTGAAGAATCAGACGAAACGCTAACCAATGACGTGCCGGGCAACAAAATGTCAATTCGCGTTGTAATTGTCTAGATCGGAGTAGAGTTTTAGCTTGTGTGTGCAGGATTAACTACGATAACGACAAAGACATAAAGCAAAACAAAGTGTCAGAGTCAAGCACGAAGGATTCATTGCGAGTTCGAGAGTTCGACGGAAGTCCGAAGGTTCGTCGGGAATGCTGCCGGAACTAGCCGAGAATGAGTAGGGAGCTTGCCGAAGGGTTTTTCGGAAGCTCGCCAGAAGGTTCGTTGGAAGTTCGCGGAGCTCGCCGAGAAAGATCTGAGCTTGCCGAAGAAGCTCGTCGGAACTCGTCAAGATCAAATCGTGAAGTCTAGGAGCTTGCCGGGAGTCCGCAGAATGGTTTCCGAGAGTTTATCGGAAAACCGTCGGAAGTTCGCCGGAAGCTTGCCGGAAGAAGTCTTGACTTACGGACTTTGTAATAGCTTAGAAAATGTCTTTAAATTCGTAGTTAGCATGTTACTTAGGGTTAGGATTAGGTGTTAATCCTATAAACCAAGTAGGGGCCAATTGGGCTCTAGTTCGGACTGGTTTGGGCCAATTTTGGAGCCCAACCAGTGAGCTGAAATAGTGTAGGCGGTGGCACCGCCTAGAACCTGAGAGCCAGGCGATGGCACCGCCCAGCACCTGAGAGCTGGGCGGTGGCACCGCTTGGCTGGGCGGTGGCACCGCCAGCATCGGGAACCAAAGAGAATTCAAATTTTGGAGCCCAAATTTGAATCCTGTTAAGGCCTATAAATACCCCTCAAATCTCAGCTGAGATCACAACCTTTTGAAAAGCAATAGTTTGAGTTAAGAGCCTTAGAATAGTCTTTGCAAGCCTTGTTTTTCATATTGCTTAAGTGTTCACCTCCTCCTATCTTGTTGAAAAGAATTGTAAGAGTGTGAACCACTTGTAAAGGTTGTAAGAGGGGTATTAGTCCTTCCCCTACAAGAAATTTGCTAGTGGAAGTTGGAAGCCTCTTCGAAGAAGGCTTCGCAAGTGGATGTAGGTCATTTTGACCGAACCACTTTAAAAACTGCTGCGTTATCTGGTTTGCATCCTACTCTTGCCATTTACATACTGCAAACTTCTCTACTTAGTTACTATTGCTTCCATACGTTTCTAAGTTATCAAGCTTCTAAAATCAGTTTCCATTGATATTGCTTTTCATCGTACGAAAGATTTATCAAAACCGAAGTTTTAATCCGCTGCACTAATTCACCCCCCCCTCTTAGTGCCGCTCCGATCCTAACAATTGGTATCAGAGCCCGGTATTTCTCATTTCGGATTTACACCCGAGAGAAATGGCTCTTTATGGCTTTCAAGAGGGTCACTCTCTCATTCGTCCTCCCTTTTTCAATGGGATGAACTACACTTGTTGGAAAACTCGAATGAGAGTTTTCTTACTTTCTTTGGATTTGAATTTATGGCACATAGTCAAAAATGGATTTGAAATGTCTTCTCTCCCAATGATCCATTGGAATGATTTGGAGAAGAAGATATTTTCTTTAAACGCAAAGGCTATGAATGCCTTATTTTGTGCTTTGGACAAAAATGAGTTCAATCGGATTTCAACGTGCGAAACGGCTTTTGATATTTGGCGAACACTTGAAATCACGCACGAGGTAACTAGTAAAGTCAAAGACTCAAAAGTTAACATTTTAATACATGATTTCGAGCCTTTTCGAATGAAGCCAAGCGAAACCATTGTTGACATGTACACCCGTTTTACGGATGTCGTCAATGGTTTACAAGCTCTTGGCAAATGTTTCTCGAATTTTGAACTTGTTAGTAAAGTTTTACGATCACTTTCTAAAACTTGGGAATCAAAAGTAACGGCAATACAAGAAACAAAAGATTTAAATATTTTTCCACTTAAAGAACTTATCGGCTCATTGATGACATATGAAATGGTGCGCAATGCACATGATGAACACAATGAACACTTGAACCACCTTCCAAAGAATAGGAAGGATTTGGAACTTTGGACAAATGAATACCACTTGAGTGATGACTCAAGTGATGAGGACAATGATGAACTTGAACTTCGAACACCAACTCTTAATAAGTTTATTAAACAAAAATCTAAAATAAATAATGAACTTGAACGGAGGAAGAGGCCAAAGAAAAGGAAGGCACCCAAGGATGAATCAAGAACTTCCAAAAATGAAACGGCGAATAGGGCTTTGACAGGCTTCGACTACAAGATAAGTAACTCAACTCTCTTGAATTATTTTGAAATTACTTGAAGTTTTTCATGAGTGCTTAATTTAGATAGTAGGAATACAAAATAAAAAATTATTTTTCAAAAATTATATCATGTTTTTCTTTTAGCATCTTTGAAAAATTAAAAAATTTAAGCATGAAAAGATAGATTCACCTAAAAAGAAAAATGTATGACTACAAATAACAAAATGATTTTGTTTGAAAATGCCTTATGCCCAATGAAACCATCATTGATAAATATGCTTTATGTTTAATAGTTTCTTTGGCTTATATGCTCTATCATTATAAATATTTTGAAAATAAATGAAATCATGTTTGATTTGAAGTAATGCATAATGATCATGCTTAATGATGCATTTTTTGATTTGACATAAAAGTGGCTTTAAAAATGATGCATGTTTTGATTTGACATAAATGAAATTGACATGCTTATATGAAATAATGAAGTGTCATGCTTGACAATTGTATACTTAATGATGCATAAAGTTGTAATGAAAATATTAATATTTTAATACTATGATTTGATAATTTTATGCATGACATTGTAAAGTTATATATAATGATGCATAATGATGAAATTGTGTAATAAAAATATTAAACATTTTGAAACCATGTTTTAGTATCATGCATATTGATCATGCTTAATAAATCTCGAAATTATGCATGATGAATCTTACGATTTATGGATTATTGATTTTTACCATAATAAAAGTACCTTATTGATCTTTGTTGTAATAAATCTTACTCTTTCGGTTTTAAACATGATACATGTTTTTATTTGGCATAAATGAAACAAAATCATATGTTTTGAAACAATCGAAAAGAGGGAAACATTCTTGAAAATTATTTTGCTCGATCTTATTGATTTTGATGAATCCATTTGTATCATCTTGTGAATCTCTTGGATTTTGATAATGATTTTGATGATTTAAATTTGAATAAATTTTAATCGAAATCACGATCTTGATCTCTTGAAATTTATAACATGAAATCCTTTATGAATCAAGATTGTTTTCTATTTAAAAGGAGATTCGTCGAAATGTTTCATAGTCTTTTAGTATTCATGATCTTAATAATTATGTTTTGAAACTTTATGTAAACCAAGAATGTTCATCATGATTCTCTCTTTGAATATTTAAAGAGGAGAATTTTCTAGATGAATCATGATTTTGATGATTGAATATTTGATGTGCATGAATTGAGATCTTGCTCTCCTACTATTCTTTTTGCTATTCACCAAAAGGAAGACTAATTCTAATAAACCATGATATGCTATATGAATTTTATTGTATTCATGAAGTAATATCTCATCACTAATTTTTGTTCCTTCATGTGATGATATGAATGTATGAAACACATATTATATGATTTTTTTTTAAACAATTCCATATATTCGTGAAATATTTATCTCATCACCCAATTAATTCCTCTTAATACTTGGAATATTTTAAAATGTGATCTTGATAAGAATGTTTCAAGTTGCTCTTTGTGCTATATCTTTTCAAATGAATCTTGATCGTGAACTTGTTAAGAAGAATTTTAATGAACCATTGAATCATATCTTTGGTATTCATGATTTGATCCTTATTGATATATTTCATGAATTCTTTGCATATTTAGCTTGTTGAATGGTTGAAATTTTTAGCCATTGAGTCCTCCCTTTCTTTTTGACTTTGATAAAGGGGAGAAGGTTTTTGCTAGCTTGTGCATTGAAAATGAAAGTAAACTTCCTAGCATGCTAAGGAAGTAAAACTTGCAAGCTTGCACTTCTCGAAAAGAGAAGAAAGATCTTGCCTATCAAAAGAAGCAAAAAGTGCAAAACTTCGAAAACTTGCAACAAAATTACTCTTGCCATGCTTTGTATCAAAAATAGGTTAATATCCTTAAAAGCATTGCATTAAATTTTTTAGTATCGCAATGTATCACATGTATCGCAAATTGAAATTTTCGAGACTATTATCATATCATGTTTAACAATTGATGTCTTTCATGACATGATTTCTTTGCATTTTTGTCTTGTATATATCATGTGATGATTGAAATATTGATTGATGCAAATTCATAAGTTATGTAAAAGTCTAAATCATTGGTTCCTCTCCTTCTTTTCGGCAATGACATAGGGGGAGAAATATTGCTAGCTCAAGGCAAATGCTGGCTAGCTTGTACTCTTCCCTTCTTTTCGACAAAAACAAAGGGGAGAAAGTTTTTACTAGTTAGAACATGCAAAGAAAAGCAAAGTGCAATCTTGCACAAGAAGCAAGTGTTGAATTGCCATGATTGAACTTAAGAATCTTACTATGCTTTTGTGCTTATATGTTGTGATGAAAATCTAGCTTCAGGTTACAAAAACTTGAATATCTTTTAAAATAGCTAGAGCTACTTCTCCTTTTTGTTGATGACATAGGGGGAGAAGTATATTGATGACTTCATGCATTGAATTGAATATTTTATATATATTTGCATGATGGTTTAAATGTTTTTCATAACATGTGATGAATGTTACTTGGATTTGGGATAATCCAAGTATTCTATCAATGGCATATTGATAGGGGGAGTTTGGTTAAACTCCGGGGAGTTAAGATTAACTCCATTAGTCATCAATTAATTGTCATCATAAAAAAGGGGGAGATTGTTGAATCTCGGATTTTGATGATGAAACTAATTGATTGTGTTTAGATGTTTAACTGCATTTTGAGTGATGCAGGTCTACTCGATCAGGATTAGACAGTTAACGCAGGAGGAATTGACGTTGCGCCGGAGGAGATCACGTTAGGATATTGGATGGCAGAACGCTTCGGACATCAGGCATCGGGCCAAGGAGAGCGGAATTGCGCCAAGGATATCAGGGTTGCGGAGGTCAACCGTCGATTGGGTAACAAGCCATAAGAAAGGATGATGCACTGAAGAATCGGACGAAACGCCAACCAATGACGTGCCGGGCAATAGAATGTCAATTCGTGTTGTAATTGTCTAGATCGGAGTAGAGTTTTAGCTTGTGTGTGCAGGATTAACTACGATAACGACGAAGACAGAAAGCAAAACAAAGTGTCAGAGTCAAGCACGAAGGATTCATTGCGAGTTCGAGAGTTCGACGGAAGTCCGAAGGTTCGTCGGGAATGCTGCCGGAACTAGCCGAGAATGAGTAGGGAGCTTGCCGAAGGGTTTTTCGGAAGCTCGCCGGAAGGTTCTTTGGAAGTTCGCGGAGTTCGCCGAGAAAGATCGGAGCTTGCCGAAGAAGCTCGTTGGAACTCGTCAAGATCAAATCGTGAAGTCTAGGAGCTTGCCGGGAGTCCGCAGAATGGTTTCCGAGAGTTTATCGGAAAACCGTCGGAAGTTCGCCGGAAGCTTGCCGGAAGAAGTCTTGACTTACGGACTTTGTAATAGCTTAGAAAATGTCTTTAAATTCGTAGTTAGCATGTTACTTAGGGTTAGGATTAGGTGTTAATCCTATAAACCAAGTATGGGCCAATTGGGCTCTAGTTCGGACTAGTTTGGGCCAATTTTGGAGCCCAACTAGTGAGCTGAAATAGTGTAGGCGGTGGCACCGCCAGATTTGGCGGTGGCACCGCCTGGGCTGGGCGGTGGCACCGCCATCATCGGGAACCAAAGAGAATTCAAATTTTGGAGCCCAAATTTGAATCCTCTTGAGGCTTATAAATACCCCTCAAATCTCAGCTGAGATCACAACCTTTTGAAAAGCAATAGTTTGAGTTAAGAGCCTTAGAATAGTCTTTGCAAGCCTTGTTTTTCATATTGTTTAAGTGTTCACCTCTTCCTATCTTGTTGAAAGAATTGTAAGAGTGTGAACCACTTGTAAAGGTTGTAAGAGGAGTATTAGTCCTTCCCCTATAAGAAATTTGCTAGTGGATGTTGGGAGCCTCTTCGAAGAAGGCTTCGCAAGTGGATGTAGGTCATTTTGACCGAACCACTTTAAAAACCACTGCGTTATCTGGTTTGCATCCTACTCTTGCCATTTACATACTGCAAACTTCTCTACTTAGTTACTGTTGCTTCTATACGTTTCTAAGTTATCAAGCTTCTAAAATCGGTTTCCATTGATATTGCTTTTCATCGTACGAAAGATTTATCAAAACCGAAGTTTTAATCCGCTGCACTAATTCACCCCCCCCCCCCCCCCCCCCCCCTCTTAGTGCCGCTCCAATCCTAACAATTATGAGATTATGTGGCATTCCAAAGATAATTATGAATGATAGAGATGTAAAGTTCCTTATCCACTTTTGGAAAACACTTTGGAGCAAGTTGGGTACAAGGCTATTCTATTCAACCACTTATTATCCTCAAACAGATGAACAAATGGAGGTGGTAAATCGATCTTTATCTATACTTTTGAGGGCCATAATTCAAAAGAATTTTAAAAATTGGGAGGAATGCTTATCACATGTGGAGTTTGGTTATAGCAGAAGTGTGCATGCTACAACAAACCATTCCCCATTTGAAGTTGTATACGGGTTCAATCCATTAACTCCTATGGATTTACTACCTTTACCTTTAGAAAAAAGCCAATCTGGATGGTAAGTAAAAAGCTGATTTTGTCAAAACATTGCATGAAAGAGTTCAGACACACATTAAAAAGAAAACTCTATAATATGATAAACAACACAACAAAGGCCGAAAGCAAGTAGTATTTGAACATGGTGATTGGGTTTGGTTACACTTGAGGAAGGAAAGATTTCCTAGCCAAAGGAAGTCTAAATAAATGCCAAGAGGAGATGATCCATTTCGAGTACTTCAAAAAATCAATAAAAATGCATACAAGCTTGAACTACCAAGTGAGTATGGTAATATTAGTGCAACCTTCAATATTTCTGATTTATCTTTGTTTGATGTAGGTGATGAAGGTACTGATTCGAGGACGAATCCTTTCGAGGAATGAGGGAATGATATGAACCATCAATTTGATCATAATTCTGCCAAAGACCCTTTAACTATTCATGAAAGACCAATGACAAGAGCTAAAGCTAAAAGGATGAAAGAAGCCTTAACTTGTTTATTGGAAGATATTTGGAAGGAGTAAGTTGGTCAAGACTCAATCAAAGTTTTATGGATGTAAGAAGAGCTTAAAATGGTCAACATTATTCAAATAAGTCTAAATAACGAAGAGAAAGTCCAACTTTGAGAGGACAAATTTTAAGTCCATTTTGAGGTATAAATGTCATTCAACCATATTGGGCAATATTAGGAATTATGGATTTATTCATAAATAATCATTCAAATCAATTCAAGACAGATTCATGAGTTATCTACATTCATGAATTAGGAATATGAATATCATTTAATGTATTTAATAGATTTATTCCCTTTATATTTGGCCTTTGTACTATATAAACAAGGCTGACTCCCTTTATAAGGAAGCAATTGAGAAGTATATTCAACTTTCAACATCGGTGAGTGTTTTGTTTTGAAGTTCTTATATGAACTTTGGAACTTATTAAGCATTTCTGTTTGTGACGTTCAAAACCCAAGAATCTTTGTTTTTCTTTTCAACTTATCAAACTTAATTTATGCCGTTTTAAGGGAATCAAAGTGTTGTTCTAATTACTTCATCAAATTTTTATTGATAAAGTGATTAGAATAGTTTTCCTAACTTCAATCTCGAACAATCCGTTTTGTTTCAATTCGTTGGAGGGGATCAATTTACATTTCATGTGTATCATAACTCTTTAGCTATTGGGGTGTATGATTACTAAGTTGATGATTTCCATCACCTATGATTTGATTTGAGCATTTCACTGTCTCTTATTTGTTTCAGTCATTTGTAATATATTATCACAGTGTAATCATGCATAATATTTATTTAGTTTCAATTCTTTCTCATAACATTATTTTCACTTCATAGCTAGTTTTAATAATACAAAAATGTGATAATTTTCTTCCAACACTTTCCTTTCTTATCTTTGCAGTTGAAATTAGCACTACCAACTGAAATGCTGGCAATGTGTTGCTTTCCCTCCCATTTCTTCCCTGCTGCCTCCTCCCCATGTTGTTCTGTCCCTCCTCTCCTCTTCTTATGCCGGTTCATCTTTTACCCCCACATGCTGGTCCACCGTTAGAGGCCCCACATCTCTCCATGCAAGACCTTTAGAATCTTGCCAGTCTGAAGAAAGTGTTATCAGCTAATAATGGCAGTGCCATATGACCAAGCCTAACTCTTTTAAGTGTTACAAGCTCCATCACAAATTCTTGTGTAAAGTCATGGCCGTACAACCCATGAAGGCTCGCCCGTTCTTTATGCAAGATAAATTTTAATAGTTTTAGTAGTGTTTGTGATGGTTTCATGAAGTTCTAATAGTCTCAATTAGTGTTTTGAATATCGATTCATACTGTCGATACGATGTACTAGAAAATCTTAAAAATATCTCTATCACGTCAAGAGGTACTGGCCAATATGCTCCGATAACAGTCAAAATCTAAGACGATATCGATTGATACATCTCGATACCGATCAAAACCTTGGTACTATCCATTAGAGAATGATCCACGTACCGATATCTTCTCAGACCAATACATACTGCTCATACTAAACAGTACACATCAAAATTTAAAATCCTAATTTTAATAATGTTTGTGAGGGTTTCATGAAGTTTTAATACTTCTCTCCTGTTCTCAAGATAAATTTTTCTGCTTGTGCTTCACAAGAAGAACTAGTAGATTGATGAATCATGACCCGTTCATCACCCTAATGATATTGATATTACATCATGAACGGTTCTTCAACCACCGTCATAGAATCAAAGAACACTGACATAGAAATGCGTGAGCTTTGATGATGACGGGGGACGGAGATGACACAAACGTGAAGAATGATAATGAGACTCTTGTCTTAAATAAAATTATTTCATGAAGAGGTAAGAATCGATATAGCACTCTCGGACTCATGCATGAAACTTCCTAATTAGACCACAGAGACAGCCCCGGCTGAGCCCTGTGAAGAGATAGAGTCACTGTCGATGGATGCCGAAACCTTGTACATGTTCCTCAACCGTCTGATTCTAATCATACCAGTAAACTTTCAGGCAATAATACATAAATTTTTTAAAATAATAATTTTCAGATCAATAAAAAAGAGTAGTAAGAAAAGATTTATAGAAAATCTTCTGATGATAAAATAATAATATGACATTTTCTTGAGAGAAAAAAATGACAAATGAAGTTGAAAACCATAAAGAACAAAAGATTAGATAACAGTCCCAAGATCAAATAACACAAGTGGCTCTGAGATAAAGGTTAATTATGCTACTTAGCTTATTTAACAAAAATTCAATAATCATCATAACAGTGGCTGGTGGATGAAAGCAAAGCATTCTGATATATACAAACACATGCAATAGAAGCGATATTTATTGTTGCAGAAACTATCAAGAAAAAATAAAAGACAAGCCACAATATTAAATTGTGAGACAAAATGATACCGGACATTTGCATACCTCTCGACATCCCAAAGGAACGAACCAAAAGTAATAGCCTCCAACATAAGCCTCCTAAATCCTGCAGAACTGATCTTGATGAGCTCATCCTTAGATGAATCATTCGTTCCCTTTGGAGTGATGACACTCTCAGGTCTTCCAAGTCGCGCCTCAGTGTGCTTCTTAATAATGGCAAAGGCCTCCCTTGATCTGACTTTTCCATACGTTTTAAGGGTATCAAAATCAAATGACGAAGCATATGACAACAGCCGAGTGGACATGTTCCTGCAGCCACATCCACATCTGTTGCAGCATGGGGAAGAGAAAGAAGACAGCTGAGGAGATATATCATCAGGAGTGGATGGTCTCGACTCATCTGGCGTCGCTTGCTTCAAGGACTTCTCAAGTTGGAATCTTTGGTCCACGCTCTTGAGAAAATAATCATACTTGACACAAGCAGCATAAATATTGCCAACTCTGAGCTTGCTAATAAGTTCCAGCTGACTCGATCATTGCATAAGCGTCAGAAGAATGCAACCTTTCAAGTTTCTCCTCCTGCAGATCAACCCTACCGAAAGGGTCATCAGATCGAGATATAGCATGAACCAGGGAAACGCCAGCCTCAACAAACTTTTGGACAACCAATGCATATAATATGTCCTCAAGAGCCCTTCTCCTCTCATTCTCTTTCACTTCAGCAATCCTCCTAAAAGCTCCGACACAACGAAGAATCGTCAACCCAAGATAATTGAGTTTCATCATTATGCTTCAGCATAAAAGACATAACTGTTGTCAACATAAATCTAAGAATGCAACGACATCACTCTGAACGAATCCATCATTTGACCAGCATAAATACTGTATCTTTACCTGTACAAGGTCGTGTCAGTTCCCGAAGGTGAAGGCTACTCCTTGCTCTCCTCAGCCTCACGGTCAGTCTGGAGCTTCTTGTCGGTTGAGTTGTCCATCATGCTGGGATTGGTGGGTTGATTCGTCGGGATACTGACCGAACGATGACTAGTCGAGATACATGACTCGGGCAAAGACTGAACCTGTTGACCGAGGTACCCAACACTCGGGCATAGGCCGGACTGGTTCGCTGAGATGTTGCTCAAGCGATAACTGGCCGAGCTACATGAGTAAAGACTGAACCTGCAGACCAAGGTACCCAACTCGGGCACAGGCTTGATTGGTTCGCTGAGACGTTGTTCGAGTGATGACTGGCCGAGTTACATGACTTGAGCAAAGACTAGACCTATTGATTGAGGTACCCAACTTGGGCATAGGTTTGACTGATTCGTCGAGACATTGCTCGAGCGATAACTGGCCAAACTACACGATTTGGGCAAAGACTAAACATGTTAACCGAGGTACCCAACTAGGGCACAGGCTTGACTAGTTCGCCAAGACGTTGCTCGAGCGATGATTGGCCGAGTTGCACGACTCGAACAAAGACTAGACCTACAAACCGAGGTACTCAATTTGGGCATAGGTTTGATTGGTTTATCGAGACGTTACTCAAGTGATAACTAGTTGAGCTACATGACTCAGGCAAAGACTGGACTTGTTGACCAAGGTACCCAACTCGGGCACAGGCTTGACTGGTTCATTGAGATGTTGCTCGAGCGATAACAAGCCAAACTGTATGACTCGGATAAAGACTGGACTTACTAACCGAGGTACTCAACTCGGGCACAAGTTGGGTTGATTTGCCGAGACGTTGCTCGAGCGATAATTGGCCGAGCTATACAACTCAGGCAAAGATTGTGATAAGACCCTAAAGTCTTATCATAAAAAAGAAGAAGAGAAAGGGGATGATCACTTCGAGGGGATCGGCCTCCTTGATCACTTCGAGGGGATCGACCCTCCTTGATTACTTCGAGGGGATCGACCTCCTAGGGTTTGTCAAAAGACAGAATAATATTTTTCATAGATAACTAAAAAGAAGTAGTTACATTCATATTTATAAAGTTCCACCCAGAGTCCATCAGGACTTGAACTCTAATAATAAATAAATATTAAATAAATCTCTACTTGACTCTAACTGAACCAAACCAACTCAATAAAAAACTGAACTAAATAGACTCAATAAACATTATTCAAAAGTTCAGAAAAAGGGTCCCAACAATTCCTCCCTCTTCAAATCAGCCTTGTCCTCAAGGTTGAGCAGCATTAATCTCGGGGAGCTTCTCTTTCAGCACTTTAGCCATAGACTACCTATAACGCATCACAACCCGTTGATTAAGTAAGTATGGTCTCCACTTTTTGATAGTGTAAGCAACAGGTCGGTCTTTCAGTGTAGTAATTGTTACATGAAACTTCTGGCCTTGTATAATCAATTTTATCTTTGAACCTTTGCTATCACAAGTGAAAATCCATCCAACAACGATCTTTACTTCGAATCTGTCATAGTCTTCAATGTGGTGGGCCAATCGGTCAACAGTCTCACTATCCATAAAATTATTAGTGCTACCAGTATCAATCAAAACTATAATAGGCTGATGCTCCAGAGTTTCGGCAACTTCCATAGTTTGCGGGTTAGAATAGTCGGCTAATATATGCATTGTATGTACGGTAGGTTTAATGTCTTCATTAGAATTTATACCTTCATGATCGGAGTCCACATTCTTAGCTTTCGGCTCCTCTCCAATTGGTTCAATCATCAGAAGTTGCCCTTGTTTAAATCGGTGCTCCATACTCCATTTTTTATCGTAGTACAAACCCCTTGCTCATCTTTCCTTGCTAATTTTTTTCTCATATAGATTTGCAAATGAGATCGCAGCTATCATAGTGTGGGGTTGATGAGCCTTAACTTCGCACCGGATCTCTGGAATAAGCCCTTCAATAAATGTATCCAGAAGTTGTCGGTCCGACCAATCTCTAGCTTGATTTGACAATCTTTCAAACCTACTCTAATATTCTAACACTGTAGAAGTCTAACGAATTTTGGTGAGCTGAAAATCAACATTCTCATATTCAGATGGGCCAAAGCAAACAAGAAGCCCTTTTTTGAACTGCTCTCATGAAGGAACTCCGTGGAAAGTTTCATACCAATCATACCACTGGAGTGCATCTCCCTCGAGCTGGATTGAGGCCACTTCTACCTTGGATTCTTTTGGGGTTCTGTGAAAATGGAAAAAAATTTCTGCCTTAGAGATCCAATTGGTCGGATCTCCATCTTTCCATCTCGGAAATTTCATCTTCATGTGTGAGTAATTTGTGTCACAATCTTGGGGCCCTTTTCCTGTATTTTCAGATCTGTGCAACGTAGAACTTGAGCCCCCATTTTATTGAAATTTGCTGAGACTCTCCAGTAGGCTCTTTTTGAAATCATTAAGTGTTTCTTGCAGTCGGTTCTCAATTCTGATTTCCAATGCTTCCATTTGTACTTTCACCGAGTTATCAGTGGTTATTGCGTAAGACTGCAAATCTGTAATCTCAACTCCTGATTTTGGTGTCGGTCAAGAGCATCAACACTATCGATGCGAAGTTGCCGAAGAGGTGGATGCCAAGGGCAGTGTTGCGGTCGCTGCGTTGGAGGAAGAGTAGCTGCCCTGTTTCTATCGCTGCATGAGGTGAGAGCGCCGGGGTTGGAAGGCGACTGCGTTGATGTGGCTATAGCTGCTGCGACCCAAGGGGCGATCACCGAGCAGCGGGGTTGAGGCTGCGGTGATGGCAACCTGTGGTGATGGCAACCTGTGGTTGTGGCAGAATATGCTAAGCAAGGGGGAGGCGGCGTTGATGCGGCCGAGGTTGAGAAGAGGAATCGATGTTGCGTGCGCTGCTGGGGTTGAGGCAAGGCAGCGTACTTGCTGTGGTTGCTGCATTCGCTATTGGAGGGTGGCTGCTGTAGAATGAGGGGTTGGTCGTTGGCCGAGAGTGACGACGGTGGTTACAATCGGTGGCTACAGTAGCAGAGGGTGCCACTATTTTTGTTGCTGTGTGGTAGTTGCTGCGTACTCTGTTTTTGTCGCACCACTGAAGGAGTTGGCCGGAAGGATCACGAGCAGTTGAGGAGAAGGCTGCGGTGGCTGGCAGCAGCGGTGGTCGCCGGCCAGAGCGCAGCGTTGGCGGTGGAGAAGGAGGCAGCGAGGGTCGCGGCCGGGATCGATGGGGGCTACAACAACAGAGGAAGCTCTGTTTCTGCAACCGTTGCAACGAGGGTTGCGGCAACCGGCGGCTGCGGCTGTGATCGTGCGGCCGAGAAGCAGCGGTAGTGGTGGAGAAGGAGGAGTCGACGGTGTCACAGCTGGGAACAAGGGCAACCGGTGAGTTGCCCTGTGTTTGGCACTATGGATGCAGAGCAAGGTGGATCGGCTACTGGGAGGCGTGCGGCGATCGTCGCATGATGGCTGGTAGCGGTGGTGGCTCGGCAATGAAGGAGAGGGGTGGCATTGAAGTGGCTGAGAAACAGTAGTGGCGGTAGAGGCAACCAGCGCCTGCGGCAGCAGAGGGACCGACGGTTGCTCTGTTTCTATCGCACCACAGAAACAGTGACATCGACAGATCACACGGCCGAAGCTGCAACCAAGGGAAGGCAGCGATGGCGGTGCGGCTAGGGCAGCGTCGCAGATGGTAGAAGCGGCGATGGGTGGTCTGCTGGCTGCGAAACGGCGGCCGCGACCCTTCTCGCTTGAGCAAGATACGGGCAGCGAGGAGGCGAGGTGGGAAGGTTGCTGGCCGGGGAATAGCGACAGCGGTGGGCGTTGGCCGGGGAGCAGCGGCGGTGGTGGTCGTCAACCAGGAAGCAGCGTCGGCGGTGGAGGAGAAGGAAAGAAGGGGTGGTCGGCGCCGAGAAGCAAATGTTCATTCTTGGTTGAGAAGGAACAACGTGCGTGGCTGCCAGCTTCGCCCTCACAATTTTTTTTTTTTTTTTGAGATGACGAACTACAGCGAGTGTTAAATCTCGGATTTTGATGATGAAGTCAATTGTCATTTGTTATCTAATCTACATATTGAGATAAGTGTGCAGGATTAACTACGATGAAAATAAGATATGCAGCAGGAGTTACGCCGGAGTCAAGACAATGATCACGTTGGGAGTTCGAGAGTTCGACGGAAGTTCGGACAGTCGTCGGAGGTTCTGCGGGAACAAATCCAAGAAGTCCATGAGCTTGCCAAAGAAGCTCGTCGAAACTCGCCAAGTGGATTGTCGCAAGTCCAGGAGTTTGCCGGAAGTCCGCAGGAGCATCAACGAGGGTTCATCGGATGATCGACGGAAGTTCACCGGAAGCTTGCCGGAAGAAGCGATTGATGCACCGGAGCAAGTTGCAGTAAATGTCTTAGGAAATATCGTAGTTAGCACAATGATTAAGTTAGAAATAGGAGGTGATCCCATTAACTTAATCTTAGGGCAATTGGGCCCTTGAAAAACCCAAATTGGGCCGAATGGATCAACCCATTCGGACCCTGATTTCTGTCAAGCGGTTGAACCGCACAAGCCAGGCGGTGGCACCGCCTGGGCTCAGTCTTCGAGTGAGACTGGGCGGTGCAACCGCCCTAGCCAGGAGGTGGCACCGCTTGGGCTCGGTCTCCGAGCTCTAGCTGAGCGGTGCAACCGCCTCAATCAGGCGGTGGCACCGCCTGAGCTCGGTCTTTGAACTCTGGCAGGAGGTGCAACCACCCCTGACAGGAGGTGGCACCGCCTAGAGGCTCAGTCTTCGAGCTCTGCCAGGCGGTGCAACTGCCTCAGTCAGGCGGTGCAACCGCCAGATCTCGAAATTTCGGGAATTGACAGTTTTGAGCTCCAAATTCAAACTGGGTTGAGGCCTATAAATACCCCACCCTTTCAGCACTAAAAGGGCACCCAAAAACCACCGAAATTCTAATTTTACTTTGTGATTTTTAGAGCTCAAAAGTGTTGTATGAGTTGAAAGTTCTTTTTCCTCTTTTCTTCCAAGTTCTAATATGTTAAGAGAGGAAAGAAAATTCTGTAAGGGTTGTCTCCTAAGCCCGTCAAAAGGAGTGAAACTGTAAAAGGGTGGTTGGCCTTCGCCTATTGAAGGAAGGCCTCTAGTTGACGTCGGTGACCTCGTTGGTGGAGGAAGCCAAAAGTGGAGTAGGTCAAGATTGACCGAACCACTCTAAATCTCGGTTTGCATTTACTTTGAGCACATTATCTTTACTGCAAATCTCCTCAAAAGCTTTCTGCTTTCTGTGCATATACGATTGGGTTTCAAGCTTTGTACTTTCCGAATCGGCATTTAGACGTAAATCAGTTTTATCGGACGATCATCATATTTCAGTTTGCGCTTACATTTTGATTTCTATCATAACTACAAACTGCCTTTATATCCTTGCTTTAACTGCATCTCGCTTAATCAAGTGATTTACGAATCAGCATTTAGACGTAAATCTGTTTTTTTGTACGAATATCATATTTCAATTTGCGCCTACTATCGGGTTTGAACCATAACTGCAAACTGCATACCGGTGATTTACGAATCGACTTTCTTACTGAAATCACTTTTATCGTACGAACACTTTTTTAATCATCGAAAGTTTTCCGCTGCACTAATTCACCCCCTCCCCCCTCTTAGTGCTCTTGATCCTAATAATTGGTATCAGAGCGGGGTTAACTCTCAAACGGATTAAAACCCAAGAGAGATAGCATACGTCGGAAACCAAGAGGGCCATTCTATTACACGTCCACCCATGTTCAATGGGACGGACTACACCTATTGGAAGACCCGAATGAGGATCTTTCTTATTTCTATGGATTTTGAACTTTGGAATCTTGTCGAAAATGAATTTTTGAAGTCTTCTCTTCCAATGATCGATTGGAATGAATTGGAGAAGAAGGCTTTCGCTCTTAATGCAAAGGCTATGAATGCCTTATTTTGTGCACTTGATAAAAACGAGTTCAACCGTGTTTCGGTTTGTGAAAACGCATTTGATATCTGGTACATACTCGAAGTGACTCACGAAGGCACAAGTAGAGTGAAAGAGTCAAAAATCAATCTTTTGTTACATTCTTTCGAACTTTTCCGGATGAAACTGAGTGAGACTATTGGCGACATTTTTACCCGTTTCATGGATGTCGTCAACGGTCTAAAAGGACTCGGAAAAAGTTTTTCGGATTTTGAGCTCGTAAATTAGATTCTAAGATCCCTTCCTAAGAGTTGGGATCCTAAAGTCACTGCTATTCAAGAGGCGAAAGATCTAAACAACTTCCCTATTGAAGAACTAATCGGGTCATTAATGACCTATGAGATGACTTATAAAGCTCATGAAGAGCAAGAAGACATCTTTCCAAAGAACAGGAAGAATATGACACTTAGAACTTCAGAAGACCAATTGAGAGAAAACTCAAGTGATGAGGACTGTGACGATGACTTGGCACTTCTAACAAGAAATTTTAAAAAATTCATTAAAAGAAACAAGTTTAAGAATGACACAAAAAATAAACTTGAACCCAAGAAGGACCAAGTTATTTGCTACGAGTGCAGAAAGCCAGGACACTACAAAAGTGATTGTCCCCAAGTCAAAAAGAGAACATCAAAGATGAAGGCACTCAAAGCAAAGTGGGTTGACTCGAGCGCGTCCGAAGAAGAGGAGTCCAACACCGAGCAAGTTGCTCATTACGCCTTAGTGGCCATCGGAGAGGAGGTAACGAATTTAATAGATGCAGATTTATCATTTGATGAATTATTAAATGCCTTCCATGACTTATTTGATGAATGCAAGATTATTAGTAGAAAATACAAATTGCTAAAAAATGAGCATGATAGTCTTACTTGTAATTTCGATAAGTTAAAAACTGAATATCATGATAGTTTAGGTTCATGCATAAAATGCCATAATCTAGAAACTCTCCAAAAAGAATACTTGCTACTTAAGGACACCTTGAAGAACTTCGAGGTTGGTAGCAAGTCCTTGAACATGATCCTTGCAAACAAGGGTCACGTTCCCAAAAGATGTGGAATCGGATTTGTGAGAAGTCCTCACCAAAATCCAACCACCTTCATGAAAGGCCCCATCTTACATGTTTGACACCAAAGCAAATGCAACTTTTGTTACAAACTTGGACACAAAACGCATTATTGTCCATTCAAGAAAATTAGTCCAAATAAATTAATTTGGGTTCCTAAAGGTGTTGAATCTCGGATTTTGATGATGAAGTCAATTATCATTTGTTATCTAATTTATATGTTAAGATAAGTGTGCAGGATTAACTATGATGAAAGTAAGACATGCAGCAGGAGTTGCGCCGGAGTCAAGACAATGATCACGTGGGAGTTCGAGAGTTCGACGGAAGTTCGGACAGTCATCGGAGGTTCTACCGGAACAAATCCGAGAAGTCTATGAGCTTGCGAAAGAAGCTCGTTGGAACTCGCTAAGTGGATCGTCACAAGTCCAGGAGTTTGCCGGAAGTCTGCAGGAGCATCACCGAGGGTTCATCGGATGATCGACGGAAGTTTGCCGGAAGCTCGCCGGAAGAAGCGATTGACGCACCGGAGCAAGTTGCAGTAAATGTCTTAGGGAATATCGTAGTTAGCACAAAGATTAAGTTGGAAATGGGAGGTGATCCCATTAACTTAATCTTGGGGCAATTGGGCCCCTGAAAAACCCAAATTGGGTCGAATGGATCTACCCATTCGGACCTTGATTTCTGCCAGGCGGTTGAACCGCCTAAGGCAGTAGGTTGCACCGCCTAGGCTCAGTCTCCGAGCGAGACTGGGAGGTGCAACCACTCCAGCCAGGCGGTGGCACCGCCTGGGCTCAGTCTCCGAGCGAGACTGGGCGGTGCAACCTCCCTTGACAGGAGGTGGCACCGCCTGGGCTCGGTCTCCGAGCACTGGCTGAGCGGTGCAACCGCCTCAGTCAGGAGGTTGCACTACCTGAGCTCGGACTTCGAGCTCTGGCAGGAGGTGCAACCGCCCCTGACAGGAGGTGGCACCGCCCAGAGGCTCAATCTTCGAGCTTTGCCAGGCGGTGCAACCGCTCCAGTCAGGAGGTGCAACCGCCTGATCCCGGAATTCCGGGAATTGACAGTTTTGGGCTCCAAATTTGAACTGGGTTGGGGCCTATAAATACCCCACCCATTCAGCACTGAAAAAGCACAGAATACACACCGAAATCTTGATCTTGTTCTGTGATTTTTAGAGCTAAAAAATTGTTCTAAAGGCCAAAAGTTCTTCTCCATCTTTTCTTCCAAGTTCTGAGCTGTAAAGAGAGGAGAGAAAATTCTGTAAGGGTTGTCTCCTAAGCCCATCAAAAGGAGTGAAACTGTAAAAGGGTGGTTGGCCTTCACCTATTGAAGGAAGTGTTAGGATCAAGAGCACTAAGAGGGGGGGGGGTGAATTAGTGCAGCAGAAAACTTTCTACGATTAAAACGAAACTGCGTTCGAACGATAAAGACGATTTCTATGTGAAAGCCGATTCTAAGCAAGATGATGTTAAAGTCAATCTATGAAGGCATTTTGCAGCTATGATGAAAACCAGAATATAGGCGCAAACTGAAATACGACGTTCGTACGAAGAAACTGATTTACGTCTAAATGCTGATTCATAAATCACTTGATTAGGCAAGATACAGTTTAAGCAAGAGTATAAAGGCAGTTTGCAGTTATGGTAGAGCTAAAACCGCAAACGCAATCTGAAATATGATGATCGTACGAAAAAGCAGATTTACGTCTAAATGCTGATTTGGAAAGTGAAAGGATTGAAACCCGATCGTATATGCGCGGAAAGCAGTAAGCTTCAGAGGAGGTTTGCAGTAAAGATAATATGCTCAAAGTAAATGCAAACTGAGATTTAGAGTGGTTCGGTCAATCTTGACCTACTCCACTTTTGGCTTCCTCCACCGACGAGGTCACCGACGTCAACTCCTTTTGAAGGGCTTAGGAGACAACCCTTACAGAAATTTTCTCTCCTCTCTTTACAACTTAGAACTTGGAAGAACAGAGGGAGAAGAACTTTTGGCCTTTACAACAATTTTGAGCTCTAAGAATCACAGAAAAGAATCAAGATTTCGGTGTTAAGTTACTACCTTTCAGTGCTGAATGGGTGGGGTATTTATAGGCCCCAACCCAGTTCAAATTTGGAGCTCAAAACTGTCAATTCCTTGAATACCGGGATCAGGCGGTTGCACCACCTGACTGGAGCGGTTGCACCGCCTAGCAGAGCTCGAAGACTGAGCCTCTGGGCGGTACCTCCTGTCAGGGGCGGTTGCACCTCTGACAGAGCTCGAAGACCGAGCTCAGGCGGTTGCACCTCCTAACTGAGGCAGTGCAACCGCCTGGCAGAGCTCGAAGACTGAGCTCAGGCGGTGCCACCTCCTGTTAGGGGAGGTTGCACCGCCCAACCTCGCTCAAAGACTGAGCCCCAAGCGGTGCCACCGCTTGGCTGGGGCGGTTGCACCTCCCAGTCTCGCTCGGAGACTTAGCCTAGGCGGTGCAACCTCCTGCCTTGGGCAGTTCAACCGCTTGGCAAAAATCAGGGTCCGAATGGGTTGATCCATTCGGCCCGATTTGGGTTTTTCAGGGGCCCAATTGCCCCAAAGATTAAGTTAATGAGATCACCTCCCATTTCCAACTTAATCAATGTGCTAACTACGATTTTTCCTAAGACATTTACTGCAGCTTGCTCCGGTGCGTCAATCGCTTCTTCCGGCGAGCTTCCGGCGAACTTCCGTCGATCATCCGATGAACCCTCGGTGATGCTCCTGCGGACTTCCAGCAAACTCCTGGACTTGCGACAATTCACTTGGTGAGTTCCGACGAGCTTCTTTGGCAAGCTTATGGACTTCTCGGATTTGTTCCTACAGAACCTCCGACGACTGTCCGAGCTTCCGTCGAACTCTCGAACTCCCAACATGATCAATGTCTTGACTCCGGCGCAACTCCTGCTGCATGTCTCACTTTCATCGTAGTTAATCCTGCACACTTATCTCAACATATAGATTAGATAACAAATGACAATTGACTTCATCATCAAAATCCGAGATTCAACAATCTCCCCCTTTTTGATGATGACAATCAATTGATAATGGAGTTAACCTTAACTCCCCCTATCTATATGCCATACTTGAGATAAGTCATTCTTGAATTCAAGACCTAAGAATTCAAGCGACATATTGATAAGTTAAATCATTTGAACTTATCAATACTCCCATCATGATTCCCATCATGATGTATGTCTCTGAAGATGATGTCAAGGCTTGACATTCATTTTCATAACAATTTTGAATGATGGTAATTGTAGCAATTCATCATATTATAAGATATCAACATGTAAAGCTGTGAAGTAAGATTTTGATATCATTACATGATGTACTCATTTCAAATATTTTAGCAAGTGTTGCATTTCTTCACATGGTAAGATATCAACTCAAGGCAAAATGTAATTTAATGCATGGCATCTGTTCATATATCTCTTGGTGATGCAAGCATGGCATAATCATAGCATCAGTGTTTATAGCATCAATTCATATATTTCTCCCCCTTTGGCATCAACAAAAAACATGCTAGATGTGATACCAGGAGAACAATATAAGTAAGTTATCAAGCATATAAAGGAAGGCATGATACATAGATTGCTTTGAATACTTCTTCCTTTTCTCTTGTTATAATCCTTTGTGCATGAAGGAGGAAAGCCATTTGTGATTCCCGCTATTTGTGAGTTCACTTTGAGTCAAGATATGTGTTTGAAATAGCTTTTTGCAAGTAAAAATACTATCATCCATATTTCAAGATAGAATTCATAAGCAGGAATCATTTCATCAAATCCATTTCAAAAAAAATATTTTTCATAAGAGTGTATGAGAAAATTTGATTTTTAGCATTCCAACTGTTAAGCGAATCCAAAAATGAGATGAACACTTTCATGCATTCGGACAAGACTATGCTACAGATTTTCAAATACAATCATGAAGACAAAACATTTCAACACATGTTATGTAATAGCAATCAAGTGATTTGATCATTCAATAAAGTCCGAAAAATAATTTTAACTAGTTTCTCTATTCGGACACATCAACATTCCTAATTCTCTTCTTATGAAATCAAATTGTTCTTCACTTAGAGGTTTTGTAAAAATGTCAGCTAGTTGATGTTTAGTATCAATGAACTCTATGGTTACGTCATGATTAGTAACATGATCTCGTATAAAGTGATGTCTAATATCAATATGTTTTGTTCTTGAGTGTTGTATAGGATTCTTAGTTAAGCATATTGCACTTGTGTTATCACATTTAATGGGAATATTTTTAAGATTAACTTTATAATCTTCTAAGGTGTTTTTCATCCATACAACTTGTGCACAGCATGCACTTGCTGCAATATATTCAGCTTCGGTTGTTGATAGTGCAACCAAGTTTTGTTTCTTAGATGACCAGGAAACAAGGGCATGTCCTAAAAATTGACATGATCCTGATGTGCTTTTTCTATCTAGTCTATAGCCAGCAAAGTCCACATCAGCATAAGCAATTAACTCAAAATTCTTTGATTTTGGGTACCATAATCCTAGATTTGTGGTACCATTAAGATATCTAAGTATTCTTTTAACTGCTTTGAGATGAGATATCTTAGGGTTTGATTGAAATCTAGCATAAAGTCCTACACTGAACATGATGTCTGGTCTGGTTGCAGTGAGGTAAAGTAAACTTCCTATCATACCCCTATAAGTTTTTTGATCGAAGCTTTCTCCACTTTCATCAATTTCTAACTTAGTGGAGGTGCTCATAGGAGTGTTAAAAGCCTTTGAGTTGTTCATATTAAACCTTTTTAATAAATTCATAGCATATTTAGTTTGACTAATAAAGATACCATTGCTTAGTTGTTTGATTTGTAAACCTAAGAAGAATGTTAATTCTCCCATTAAGCTCATTTCGAATTCAAGACTCATAGTTTTAGCAAGAGATTCACAAAAAGATTTATTCGTAGAGCCAAAGATAATATCATCAACATAAATCTGAACAATGAGAAAATTATTTTCAGAATTCTTGATGAACAATGTAGTATCAACCTTGCCTTTTGTGAAATTATTTTCGATAAGAAAAGAACTAAGTCTCTCATACTAAGCCCTTGGGGCTTATTTTAAACCATAGAGAGCTTTAGTTAATCTAAACACATGATTAGGAAGGCTATTATTTTCAAATCCAGGAGGTTGTTCAATATAAACTTCTTCGGAAATAAAGCCATTTAGAAAAGCGCTTTTAACATCCATTTGAAACAACTTAAAATTATTATTACTAGCGTAGGCAAGAAGCATCCTTATGGCTTCCAATCGAGCCACAGGAGCGAAGGTTTCTTCGTAATCGATACCTTCTTCTTGGTTGAAACCTTTGGCCACTAATTTAGCCTTGTTTCTAACCATGATACTATTTTCATCTTGCTTGTTTCTGAAGACCCATTTAGTACCAATAACTAAATGGTCATTTGGCCTAGGAACAAGCTTCCACACCTCATTTCTCTCAAATTGATTCAATTCATCTTGCATTGCGATAATCCATGAATCATCTTTCATGGCTTCGTCAACACATTTGGGTTCAATTTGGGAGAGAAAGGCGATGTTCGCACAAAAATTTTTAAGAGAAGATCATTTTTGAACCCCCTTTGACGTGTCTCCTAAAATTAGCTCCTTGGGATGAGCATCTACATACTTCCAATCCTTGGGTAAGGATGTTTCGGAAGTGGATGCATCCAAGTTGCTAGTTGGAGAAGGGGTTTCATCAAAATTAACATCATCATCAAAATTATTTTTCCTGATTTCGGAAATCTCATTAAAAACAACATGAATGGATTCTTCGATAATTAAAGTTCTTTTATTGAAGATACGAAAGGCTTTAGAAACCGAAGAATAACCAAGAAAGATTCCTTCATCGGATTTAGCATCAAATTTTCCTAAGTTATCCTTTTCATTCAAGATAAAACACTTACACCCAAAGACTTTAAAATATGAAACATTGGGTTTTTTGTTGTTCCATAACTCATAGGGAGTTTTGGTTAGTAGCGGTCTTACTAGAACTCTATTCAAAATATAGCATGCAGTATTTATGGCTTCGACCCAAAAATATTTGGGTAGATTATGTTCATTTAACATGGTTCTTGCCATTTCTTGTAAATTTTGATTTTTTCTTTCTACTACTCCATTTTGTTGAGGATTTCTCGGAGTAGAGAAATTGTGGTTGTATCCATTGAGTTCACAAAATTCCTGGAAATCATGGTTTTGAAATTCACCACCATGATCACTTCTAATTGACGAAATCATAGAACCTTTCTCATTCTGAACAAGTTTACAAAACTTGGTAAAATATCTAAGGCATTCACTTTTCTGTTTTAAGAAGTAAGTCTATGTGTATCTACTATAGTCATCCACAATGACGAAGGCGTATTTGCTACCTCCTAGGCTTGATGTGGAGATTGGTCCAAACAAGTCCATATGGATCAATTGTAAGGGCCTAGAGGTGCTTATTTGATTCTTAGATTTGAAACCACCCTTAATTTGTTTACCTAATTGGCAAGCATCACATACATTATCTTTGATAAACTTGATATGAGGAATTCCTCTTACAAGTTCTTTAGATGATATTTAAGTGATTAGTTTCATGCTAGCATGACCTAATCTTCTATGCCATATCCAAGCATCCTCATTCAAAACAGAAAAACACATTTCATTACACAAATCATTGATGTCAATAGTGTATACGTTATTTTGTTTCAATGTAATCATAGATATGTTTTTGTGTGGTTTTTCAATGATGCAAGCATTAGATTCAAATCTGACAATATATCCTTTATCACATAATTGACTAATGCTCAAGAGGTTATGTTTTAAACCATCAACTAACAAAACATCTTCAATTATGAAGTTGGATTTGTTACCTATGGTTCCTTTGCTAATGATTTTACCCTTGTTGTTGTCTCCGAAGGTGACATAGCCTTCGTCTATGCTAGTGAGCTTAGAGAATTAAGATGAATTTCCGGTCATATGCCTTGAGCATCCACTATCAAGGTACCATCTCTTGCTCCTAGCTTGCGATGGTTTAGTTTTCTACAAGAAAGGATGATATTTAGGTACCCATTTGCTTTTGGGTGCCTCACAAATAGATCTACATTGTCTATCATGTTGCATAGAATTTATCATGGTTCCTTTAGGAACCCAAATCAATTTGTTTGGACTAATTTTCTTGAATGGACAATAATGCGTCTTGTGTCCAAATTTGCAACAAAAGTTGCATTTGTTTTGGTGTCGAACATGTAAGATGGGGCCTTTATGAAGGTGGTTGGATTTTGGTGAGAACTTCTCACAAATCCAATTCCACTTCTTTTGGGAACGTGACCCTTGTTTGCAAGGATCATGTTCAATGACTTGCTACCAACCTCGAATTTCTTCAAGGTGTCCTTAAGTAGCAAGTTTTCCTTTTGGAGAGTTTCTAGATCATGGCATTTGATGCATGAATTTAAACTATAATGATATTCAGTTTTTAACTTATCAAAATTACAAGTAAGACTATCATGCTCCTGTTTTAGCAATTTATATTTTCTATTAATAATCTTGCATTCATCAAGTAAGTCATGGAAGGCATTTATTAATTCATCAAATGATAAATCTGCATCTATTAAATTCATTACCTCATCTCCGATGGCCATTAAGGCGTAATGAGCAACTTGCTCGGTGTTGGACTCCTCTTCTTCGGATGCGCTCGAGTCATCCCACGTTGCGTTGAGCGCCTTCTTCTTTGAAGTTCTCTTTTTGACTTGGAGACAATCACTCTTGTAGTGTCCCGGCTTTTTGCATTCATATCAAATAACTTGGTCCTTCTTCGGTTCAAGTTTATTTTTTGCGTCATTCTTAAACTTGTTTCTTTTAAAGAATTTTTTAAATTTTCTTGTTAGAAGTACCAAGTCATCATCACAGTCCTCATCATTTGAGTTTTCTCTCAAGTGGCCTTTTGACGTTTTAAGTGCCATATCCTTCCTGTTCTTTGGAAGGATGTCTTCTTGCTCTTCATGAGCTTTACAAGTCATCTCGTAGGTCATTAATGACCCGATTAGTTCTTCAAGAGGGAAGTTGCGTAGATCTTTTGCCTCTTGAATAGCAGTGACTTTAGGATCCCAACTCTTAGGAAGGGATCTTAGAATCTTATTTACGAGCTCAAAATCCGAAAAAAATTTTCCGAGTCCTTTTAGACCGTTGACGACATCCGTGAAACGGGTAAACATGTCGCCAATGGTTTCACTCGGTTTCATCCGGAAAAGTTCGAAAGAATGTAACAGAAAATTGATTTTTGACTCTTTCACTCTACTTGTGCCTTCGTGAGTCACTTCGAGTGTGTGTCAAATATCAAATGCGGTTTCACAAGTTGAAACACGGTTAAACTTGTTTTTATCAAGTGCACAAAATAAGGCATTCATAGCCTTTGCATTAAGAGCGAAAGCCTTCTTCTCCAATTCATTCCAATCGATCATTGGAAGAGAAGACTTCGAAAATCCATTTTCGACAAGATTCCAAAGTTCAAAATCCATAGAAATAAGAAAGATCCTCATTCGGGTCTTCCAATAGGTGTAGTCCGTCCCACTGAACATGGGTAGACGTGTAATAGAATGGCCCTCTTGGTTTCCGGCGTATGCCATCTCTCTTGGGTTTTAATCTGTTAGAGAGTTAACCCCGCTCTGATACCAATTGTTAGGATCAAGAGAACTAAGAGGGGGGGGGGGGGGGGTGAATTAGTGCAGCGGAAAACTTTCTGCGATTAAAACGAAACTGCGTTCGAACGATAAAAACGATTTCTGTGTGAAAGCCGATTCTAAGCAAGATGATGTTAAAGTCAATCTATGAAGGCAGTTTGCAGCTATTATCAAGTCAATCTATCAAGAGCACTAAGAGAAGGGGGGGGGGGGGTGACCTCGTCGGTGGAGGAAGCCAAAAGTGGAGTAGGTCAAGATTGACCGAACCACTCTAAATCTCGGTTTGCATTTACTTTGAGCATATTATCGTTACTGCAAACCTCCTCTAAAGCCTACTACTTTCTGCGCATATACGATTGGGTTTCAAGCTTTGTACTTTTCGAATCAGCGTTTAGACATAAATCTATTTTTTCGTATGATCATCATATTTCAGTTTGCGTTTACGTTTTGATTTCTATCTTAACTGCAAACTACCTTTATATCCTTGCTTAAGCTGCATATCGCCTAATCAAGTGATTTACGAATCAGCATTTAGACGTAAATCAGTTTCTTCATACGAACGTCATATTTCAGTTTGCGCTTATATTCTGGTTTCATCATAACTGCAAACTGCGTTCATAGATTGACTTTAACGTCATCTCGCTTGATCTTAAGTTAAAGTAATCTTAGAATTGGCTTTCACACCGAAATCGTTTTTATCGTTCGAACATTTTTTTATCGTCGCAAGATTTCCGCTGCACTAATTCACCCCCCCTCTTAGTGCTCTTGATCCTAACAATTAGTATCAGAGCGGGGTTAACTCTCAAATGGATTAAAACCCAAGAGAGATGGCATACGCTGGAAACCAAGAGGGCCACTCTATTACACGTCCACCCATGTTCAATGGGACGGACTACACCTATTGGAAGACCTGAATGAGGATCTTTTTTATTTCTATGGATTTTGAACTTTGGAATCTTATCAAACATGGATTTTTGAAGTCTTCTCTTCCAATGATCGATTGGAATGAATTGGAGAAGAAGGCTTTCGCTCTTAATGCAAAGGCTATGAATGCCTTATCTTGTGCACTTGATAAAAATAAGTTCAACCGTGTTTCGGTTTATGAAACCACATTTGATATTTGGCACATACTCGAAGTGACTCACGAAGGCACAAGTAGAGTGAAACAGTAAAAAATCAACCTTTTGTTACACTCTTTTGAACTTTTCTGGATGAAACCGAGTGATACTATTGGCGACATGTTTACCCGTTTCACGGATGTTGTCAACGGTCTAAAAGGACTCGAAAAAAGTTTTTCGGATTTTGAGCTCGTAAATAAGATTCTAAGATCCCTTCCTAAGAGTTGGGATCCTAAAGTCACTGCTATTCAAGAGGCAAAAGATCTAAACAACTTCCCGCTTGAAGAACTAATTGGGTCATTAATGACCTACGAGATGACTTGCAAAGCTCATGAAGAGCAAGAAGACATCCTTCCAAAGAACAGGAAGGATATGACACTTAAAATTTCAGAAGACCACTTGAGAGAAAACTCAAGTGATGAGGACTGTGACGATGACTTGGCACTTCTAACAAGAAAATTTAAAAAATTCATTAAACGAAACAAGTTTAAGAATGAAACAAAAAATAAATTTGAACCCAAGAAGGACTAAGTTATTTGCTATGAGTGCAAGAAGCCGGGACACTACAGGAGTGATTGTTCCCAAGTCAAGAAGAGAACATCAAAGAAGAAGGCGCTCAAAGCAACATGGGACGACTCGAGCGCGTCTGAAGAAGAGGAGTCCAACACCAAGCAAGTTGCTCATTACGCCTTAATGGCCATCGGAGAGGAGGTAACGAATTTAATAGATGCAGATTTATCATTTGATGAATTATTAAATGCCTTCCATGACTTATTTGATGAATGTAAGATTATTAGTAAAAAATACAAATTGCTAAAAAAGGAGCATGATAGTCTTACTTGTAATTTCGATAAGTTAAAAACTGAATATCATGATAGTTTAAGTTCATGCATAAAGTGCCATGATCTAGAAACTCTCCAAAAGAAAAACTTGCTACTTAAGGACACCTTGAAGATATTCGAGGTTAGTAGCAAGTCATTGAACATGATCCTTGCAAACAAGGGTCACGTTCCCAAAAGAAGTGGAATTGGATTTGTGAGAAGTCCTCACCAAAATCCAACCACCTTCATAAAAGGCCCCATCTTACATGTTCGACACCAAAGCAAATGCAACTTTTGTTGCAAACTTGGACACAAAATGCATTATTGTCCATTCAAGAAAATTAGTCCGAACAAATTAATTTGGGTTCCTAAAGGAACCATGATAAATTCTTTGCAACATGATAAATAATGTAGATCTATTTTTGAGGCACCCAAAAGCAAATGGGTACCTAAAAATCATCCTTTCCTGTAAAGACATAAAAAATTATAAGCTGGAGCAAGAAATAATATCTTGCTCCTTAGATTCTCGATATTCATGACCCGAGATCCAAAAAGAACTCGCGATGCTCTCTAGCCTAAATAACAGATGAAGATTAGAAATTTAAAATCACAAATGCGATTTAGATACAATCCTATTTGATTTCTCAGAATTGGAAACCCATGATTCTTAATTCACATATCCTCTGGATTTTCGAACCTATCGATTTCATCCATTCGTAACTTTCGAATCCAACTCTATATCATGAACTGACTAAGTTTGTCATGAACTTGCAAGGCTTATCAACTTGAACAAACTGTCACAAACATGTGTACGACATTGAGAGTATGCACGTCAAAAGATCTATCTTGATCGTGCAAAAGTTCTTATCTTAAAATGAACACTCTTACGTAATTACGTAAGTAAAGTTGATTGCTCTGAATGAAAATTCTTCTCAAGTCAAAAACTTTCAAATCAGATCACACTGCAGTCAGAACAAGTGCTCACCGCCTGCAAGTGGTGGCACCGCCCCAGTTGGAGGTAGCACCTCCGGCTGTCACGTGTTGCAAGCGGTTGCACTGCCCCAGCCAGAGGTGCAACCACCCGCAACTCTGCCCCTTTTTAACCCGAGCTAGGGCCGGCGGTGGAACCGACCCCAACTCACTCCTTTCCCCTCTTTACTCTTCCAAAGCTTCTCCACCTCTATTTCTCCCCTCATAGCATACCAAATACTCCTCATTTCGAAGCAAAAGATCAACAATCTTTCCCCCTCTTGAAGATCTCACTAAGGTATTCTCTAAGAAGCCCTTAAATTCTGTTTTTGATTCATTTACTCTTGCTCATTACTATCCTCCTAAACAGCAGTAGTTATGGGGTCTAGAAGATCCTCAAGGGACAAAGGGAAGAGGAGATTAGTGGAAGATTTTGATCTTACCCTTTTCGATTCAAAATATCATGCTGAAAAGTTTTCCTCTTTCGAACTTAGGAGTGTCAATAAGGGAAAACATGTTGATTTAAATGAACTAAGAGACTTAGAGACAATCCAATGGTTTGCAAACTTAGATCTACTCCCTATTTTACAAATTAATGAACCTATCTATCCAAGACTTATTAGATTATTTTACAACAACATTCAAGTAGATGAAGAAGAAAGAATGTCTACCTATCTCTTAGGACAACACATCTCCATTATGGATAAATTCATTTGCGACATGATAGGCATTCCCATAAAAAGTAGAGGACTTTACTTTAGAGGATCATGGGATGATGAAACTGTTGGGACAACATATGTTGAAGCCTTCGGAACTATTTTTGCCAATCCCAACTTAACATTTGTTCCTAAAAGTTGTGAACATCTACTGCCACTAAACACTAAGGTACTTCATCATATCCTAACTAGCATCATTCTCTCTAAACAATACCATCATGATGAAATAAGCCAATTAGAATTAGGAACTATGTATTTGATCATGAAAGGACATGACATCTGTCTTGGTTATCTTATCCAGCAAAACATGTTAGAACTATCTAAGAAAGACATGATGCTTCCATATGGTGGTATAATCACTAGAATACTGAAAGCCTACGATATATTCTAATACCACCAGAAGAAGAAGTAATAAAAGTAGATAGGTTTAGCATAATAAATAAAAATCTACTTCACTGATTAAGATGTGTTTATAGAAACAGTAACTAGGTTAGAATGCCTAGAAGAACCGATCCCTCTCAACCTGAACTAGAACCGGAAACACCAATCTTTAGGGGTAATCAATCTCCTCCGATCTGTCCCTTTGAGGAAACACATTCATTTGAGCCAGCTCATACATCATCTGTCGAAGATATTGGGATTCGGATGGACCGATTTGAACAAAGACAAGAATGACTTGAACATCGACAAGATCAAATCCTATCTGAGCTGTAGCAAATTCATCGACAATTTAACTCTTTATTTAGGCATTTTAATTTAGCTGTAGCAAATTCATCGACAACCTCCTGAATGAGCTTGTATGTGTATTGTAAACTCTTTATGTTACTCACTATGATCACAATGCCTTGTGCCTTGATCCTTGATCTAGTTACCTGATGTATTTATTTGTGAGCAGAGTTACAAACATCACTCATTGTTTAATCTCGTTACTCACTATTGGATTTTACATCAAAACTAAATGTTTTTGAAAACCTTGTGTCTTGATTTCTATGATAAATATGATTTGTGAAAATGATATACCATTGCAGTTGATGCGTCATGTTATATTAAACATCAACTAGCTGATATTTTTACAAAACCTCTAAGTGAAGAACAATTTGATTTCATAAGAAGAGAATTAGGAATGTTGATGTGTCCGAATACATAAACTATTTAAAATTATTTTTCGGACTTAATTGAATGATCAAATCACTTGATTGCCATTACATGCCAAAATAACATGTTGGAAATTATGTGCTGAATACAAAAATTTCCATAACAATTTGTCTTCATGATTGTATTTGAAAATTTGTAGCATAGTCTTGTCTGAATGCATGAAAGTGTTCATTTCATGTTTGGATTCGCTTAACAATTGGTATCCTAAAAATCAGATTTTCTCATACATTTATATGTGAAAAATATTTTTCTGAAATGGATTTGATGAAATGATTCCTGCTTATGAATTCCATCTTGAAAGATGGATGATTGTGTTTTTACTTGCAAAGAGTTGTTTCTCACACATATCTTGATACCTGAAGCATGATTAAATCTCTTACCGGTTTTAACTTCACTTAAAGTAAACTCACAAATAGTTGGTATCACAAATGGCCTTCCTCCTTCATACAAAAAGATTATAACAAATAAAAAGGAAGAAGTATTCAAAGTGATCTACATATCATGCTTGTATAATTGATTTCCTATCACTTACTATTAGAAAATAACATGAACCGAGTAAAGGCATGAACAATTATCATACTTATGCTTAAAATTTGCTTATATTGTTCTCCTGGTATCACAATTACCATGCTTTTTGTTGATGACAAAGGGGGAAAATATATGAGTATTAATGGCATGCTTGCATCACCAAGAGATGCTATGATTGCTATAATTTGCATTATGCCTTGTTTGTATCAGGTCAAGATATCAAACAAAAAAACTTGCATCGTAATTTTACGTATTGATATCTTACCATGTGATGAAATGCAAAAATTGCAAAAACATTTGAAATGTGTGCATCATGTAATGATATCAAAATATTACTTCGCAGATTTACATGTTGATATCTTACAATATGATAAATTGCTACTATTACCATCATTCAAACTTGTAATGTAAAATTTGAAAATGAATGTCAAGCCTTGACATCATCTTCAGAGAGATACATCATGATGGGAGTATTGATAAGTTTAAATGATTTTAACTTATCAATATGTCTCTTGAATTCAAAGGTTTTGAATTCAAGAAAGACTTATCTCAAGTATGGCATATAGACAGGGGGAGTTAAGGTTAACTCCATTATCAATTGATTGTCATCATCAAAAAGGGGGAGATTGTTGAATCTCGGATTTTGATGATGAAGTCAATTGTCATTTGTTATCTAATCCATATGTTGAGATAAGTGTGCAGGATTAACTACGATGAAAGTAACACATGCAGCAGGAGTTGCGCCGGAGTCAAGACAATGATCACGTTGGGAGTTCGAGAGTTCGACGGAAGTTCGGACAGTCGTCGGAGGTTCTGTAGGAACAAATCCGAGAAGTCCATGAGCTTGCCAACGAAGCTCGTCGGAACTCGCCAAGTGGATTGTCGCAAGTCCAGGAGTTTGCCGGAAGTCCACAGGAGCATCACCGAGGGTTCTCGGATGATCGACAGAAGTTCGCCGGAAGCTCGCCGGAAGAAGCGATTGACGCACCGGAGCAAGTTGCAGTAAATGTCTTAGGGAATATCGTAGTTAGCACAATGATTAAGTTGGAAATGGGAGGTGATCCAATTAACTTAATCTTGGGCAATTGGGTCCATAAAAAACCCATATTGGGCCGAATGGATCAACCCATTCAGACCCTGATTTTTGCCAGGCGGTTGAACCGCCTAAGGCAGGAGGTTGCACTATAACATCCCCCATTTTTTAAAAAAAAATTAGTAAAAGGTTTGTTTGTAAAAATAAGGATTATTTAATAATTATTTTATATTCAATGATATTATATTAAAAGTTTATGGCTAGGGACCTATGAGTAAATATTAGAAGTTTGATATAATTTATGAAAGATTCAGATTTAAGTTAAAAAAAAAAAAAAAAAAATATATATATATATATATATATATATATATATATATATATATATATATATATATAGTGAACATGTGTCACTAGCTAACCTAAGGTTGGTGCCACTTATCTTTGCTCTAAAGATGACACCTAGCCCCTTTCATGCATGCATGAACCTTGTAACTTTTGCATTAGCCAAAACCCAAATAATTAGATGAAAGGTTAAAGAAAACAAACCTGAAGAGTTGCAGCCAACGTGAGTTTGAGAAAAAAAGAAGAAGAAGAAGAAGAAGAAGAAGAAGAGCTTGAGGTTTTTCATCAATTTTCATTTTAAGGCAAGTGTTCTAACCGTAACTTTAATCTCTGTTTCCATTTTTATTCTGCAAAATTTGAAAGATTTCAACTGAGAACCAGACCTCCTTTCGTTTTGATATAAAGCTATGAATCTGTAATTTTTCGGTAATCTGACCACTATGTAATTTTTCGGTCATAACATTTTGTAATAAACTCTGATTTAGACAAGACCTATTCCATTTGAAAGAAGACAAAAAAATCTTTATTTTGATACTAAGATCGAATGATTTGGAGTTTAAATGCCTACCAAGACTTCTGTTTAAATTAACCCTATAAATTCTGCAAAACAGGGACTGAAATTTCTTACCTCTTGTTGGTTAACTACTTATAACTTTGTGCTGTGAACTCAGATTCATAGTAAGTATGATTTATTCGAAGCTAGACTCAAAATGCTTTCTGTATATACCTAATTTGAAATTTTTGGAGTAGAATTGCTACCTGAAACATCTGCTTTCATCGACCCTATGGATTCAGTAAAACAAAGCTAATATTTTCAGACCTTTCGTTACGAAATTATCTGTAACTCCCTGTTGTAAATTCCAATTCTTGTTAAACTTGATTTGTATAAAACTAGATTGATAAGGCTTTCTAATGACACCCATTTTGTATAAATTGGAGCATAATTGGTTATCCAAATAGTTCATATAATGTTCCTATCATATTCTGCCAGAATCGAGCTTTGGTCGATTTCGACTTTCCTTGTTTCTTCTCTTTGGAAATCGATTTCGGCAAAAACTCTTACTTCAGTTAAGCTTTACATTATTACCATAAATTCTTGTATACTTTTGTCCTTTATTTATTTGTACATCTACAGCTATAATCTAAAGATCATGTTTGCATCGTAATGATTCGGCACATGCATCCCATTGTTCCACATTTGCTTTCGATATGTGCTTCTTCCAGTTTCATTTCTTTGGACATTGAATTTATCTAAGTTTTTTATTTCAATTGAGCTATATATGATTTCTTGAAATCCTTGTATGCTTTTGCTTTTGTTTCCTTTCAAATCTGAATACATTTGTGAAAGATTATATTTGTATCGTATTGACTCGATAGGCATATGTACATTTCATTGTTTCACATGTGCTTCCAATATATGTTAATTTTATTATTCATACTATCCCTTTGTACTCCGGTGTTTGTGGGATAAATGTGAACCTTTGCCAGAAATGGTAAAGGGAGTTATGCTTAGAGCCCGCGATGCTCTACCGGCCCCCTATGACTTCACTCAGACGTGAGTGGATGGAGCTCCCAAACGTGAGAGACTTATGTTTGTTGGTCATTCAGAAATGGATGAACCATATTATGTTATGATCCCACTTCACCTTCTATGTGTTTGATATGATATCCAACGCTTTGGCTATGTTTCTTTGTATGCTTTTGATAAGAATGAAATGAATGCATCGTCATGTGACATTTGAGCTTCTATTCATGTTTTGTTCTTTGAAATATTTCTGAAATGTTATAAGTCTTTGTTATACCTTGTAAACTACCATATGTCATCGATATGCTCCTTATGCCAATGATATTCTCCAATTACCTTTCCTCGATTGTATGAATAAAATGTGCTTCGAACGATACGATATTGTAATTCTGCATTCAAACAAAACATGCTACTGTTTCATCTTGTATCTCTGCTTTGTATTTTGATACCTCATTTGTTTGAAAACCGTCCTCTTTGCTATGGATATGTTAGTCATTTGCTGAGCTTTATATGCTCACCCCGTTGTTATATAAATTTTTCGGGATAGCTTATCGCTCACTAAAATGTGTAAATGGGGTTGAGGTAGTGGACGACTAGAAGATTTTGGGGCAAATATTTTGTACTTGATAGGTTGATATTGTATAAGTTCTTTTTGGGTGTAATGAAATATCAATGACAAATCTAGATTGATATATCTTGTAAATATTTGAAAATTACCTCTTACGTCAGGATTTTGAAAATGTTAAGTCTAAACTGTGTACTGATATAAACATGTAGTATATGTTGGTTTTATGATTGCATTAATTGCCACACTTATGGATTTATGATATAGTTATGGTTTAGTTAAGTTGCTTTTGGATTTTACGAATCATCTAGTGACATGATGTATGAATATAGACTGCACAGGTTTTGTGAATTGTGGATTGTAGAGATGAATGACTTGAATGTTTTTCTTAGTGACCTCAAATGTGTGATTGGATCCTGGATTGTTTGTTGAATTAAATATTATCAATCTTGAATTAGGTTCACACCTCCTAAATGAGGATTAAATTCGGCGGGGCGTGACAGAATTGTATCAGAGTATGATTTGAGGATCACTAAGATTATTATTATTATTATTATTATTATTATTTTGTTATGCTAGATACACAAAAAAGAATTTGGTGGTTTAGTGAATTTTATTCAGATATTGATCAAAAAAAAAAATTTTCTCTTTTGTTGTTTTTAGGAAGCGAGGATGACGAGGACATCTGGTTCTCCTATTGCATCTACTGTTGATCAATTAAGTGGAATTATGAGAACTCTGGAGACTATGACACAAGTGATGCAACAACAAGTCCAACAAGGAGGAAATAATAGAACAGGGGCATCAAACCATACTGGGTTGGGAATTGAACAGTTTAAGAAGCTTAGTCCTCCTAGTTTTAGTGGTGAGCCTGATCCAATGACAGCAGAACGATAGATGATGCAGATAGAAAAAATATTTGATGTCTTAAATTACCCTGAAGACCAAAAGGTTTCTCTTGCAGCCTTTATGTTGGAAGGAGAGGCAAAGCACTGGTGGAGAATGATTAAAAGGATTTTTGAAATCAAACATGAGCCAATCACATGGAAGGCATTCATAGAAAAGTTCAACGATAAATATTTTCCAGATTGTATTAGAGAGCAGAAAGAATTGGAGTTCTTGGATCTCATCCAGGGAAATTTGACAGTTGCAAAGTATGAATCCAAATTCACTGAGCTCTCCAGATTTGCCACTCATATAACTGATTATGAAATTAGAAAAGCAAAGAAATTTGAAAGGGGTCTAAGGCCAGCTATAAGAAGTCGAATATTAGCATTAAAACTCCAAGCTTATGCCGATGTGGTCGAAAGGGCTTTGATAATTGAAAGAGACTTGGAGGAAATTCAAGAAATCAGGGATAAGAAAGATAAGAAGTTTATCAGCAAAAGTAAGAGAGGGAATGAATCTGAAACAAGTTATAAGAGGGTCAAGATGTCTAGATTTGAGAAAGAAAAACCAACACAGAGGACTCATTCATGTGCTAAATGTGGATTAAATCATGAAACAAGTCAATGTTTTCGGACGACTGGAGCTTGTTTTGCTTGCGGGAAATTAGATCATAAAGTAAGAGATTGTCCACTGAACAAGAAGAAAGAGCCACTGCCTCCTAAGTCAACAGCCCATGCTAGAGTATATGCTATTACTGAACAAGATTCCAGAGCCTCTAAATTAGTGGTTGAAGGTATTCTTCATGTTTCTAAAAGAAATGCAAAAGTTTTGTTTGATCCTGGTTCCAACTTATCTTTTGTTTCACAACACTTTGCTTGTTACTTGGGCATTGAACCTAGACCCTTGGATTATATATTATATGTAACTACTGCTGTTGGGGATTCTTTGACAACAAACTTGGTTTATCCATCTTGTTTGATTTCTATCGGAGAATGTGAATTTCTTGCTGATTTGATTCTCCTAGAGATCCAGGGTTTTGATATTATATTTGGCATGGATTGGCTATCTTCCTATCATGCTAGTGTTGATTGCTATACAAAAATAATTACTTTCTACATACCAGATCAGCCTATATTTTACTTTGAGGGTATTAAGCATGATTTGCCTCCTTGCTTGATATCAGCACTTCAAGCTTATCATTTTATGCAGAAGGGTTGTTTTTGTTATATGGTGTGTGTAAACGAGCATTCAAATCAAGAAACTCACCTAAATGAAATTACAGTGGTCAAAGAGTTCCCTGATGTATTTCCAGATGACTTGCCTAGTTTATCTCAAGATAGAGAGGTGAATTTACTATCGATTTGGTTCCTAGGATAACCCCAATATCTAAGCCTCTTTACAGAATGGCACCACTCGAGCTAGAGGAATTGAAAAAGCAACTACAAGAACTATTAGATAAGGGTTTCATTCGACCTAGTGTTTCACCATGGGGTGCTCCGGTGCTATTAGTTAAGAAGAAGGATGGAACGTTAAGGCTTTGTATTGATTATAGACAATTGAATCAGGTGACCATCAAAAACAAGTATCCCCTACCCAGAATTGATGATTTGTTTGATCAATTGCAGGGTGCACAAGTATTCTCCAAGATTGATTTAAGGTCAGGTTACTATCAGTTGAAGATCATGAAGGAGGATATTCCAAAAACAACTTTTAGAACTCGATATGGTCACTATGAATTCTTAGTGATGCCTTTTGGTTTAACTAATGCCCCTGCAGTTTTTATGGAACTGATGAATAGGATATTTCAGCCATTCTTGGATGATTGTGTGATTGTATTCATTGATGACATATTAGTATATTCAAGGAGTAATCAGGAGCATGAGGAACACTTGAGAAATGTATTATCCATACTAAGAGAAAAGAAGTTGTATGAAAAGTTCAGCAAATGTGAATTTTGGTTGAATGAAATTACTTTCTTAGGCCAATGATTTCAGGGAAGGGTATATCTATTGATCCAAAGAAAGTGGAAGTTGTTGTTAAGTGGGAAGTACCAACAAACGTGACAGAAGTTAGAAGCTTCTTGGGCATGGCAGGTTATTATAGGAGATTTGTGGAGGGATTTTCTCGAATCGCTCAACCTCTCACCAAACTCACTCAAAAGAATGTGAAATTTGTATGGGGTGGTGATTGTGAGCAAAGTTTTCAAGAGTTAAAAAGGAGATTGACTAGTGCCCCTATTCTCACTATTCCAAGTGGTGATGAGGGATTTATGGTTTACACTGATGCCTCAAGAAAGGGCCTTGGATGTGTTTTGATGCAAGAAGGGAAAGTGATTGCTTATGCTTCTAGACAACTAAAGAGTTATGAACTGAATTATCCAACTCATGATTTGGAATTAGCAGCAATTGTTTTTGCTCTAAAGATTTGGAGGCATTACATGTATGGACGAACATTTGAAATCTTTACTTATCATAAGAGTTTAAAGTATATTTTTACTCGAAAAGAGTTAAAATGAGACAATGGAGATGGATAGAACTTCTAAAGGATTATGATTGTACCATTCGTTATCACCCGGGTAAAGCTAATGTTGTAGCAGATGCCCTTAGTAGAAAATCTACAAGTTTTATGGCGACTTTGGTTGTGAAGCAATTGAAGTTATTAGAAGAGAATTATGATTCGAATGTTATGAGAAAAGGGCAAGACTCAATGATATTAATGGCCTCTATCCAAGTACAATCTGATCTCATTCCACAAATTAAAGGAGGACAACTACGAGATCGACGCTTGATCTGCTTAAGGAATGAAGTAGAAAAGGGATTGAAAGTGAATTTTTGAGTTTTAGAGGATGGCCTATTGAGATTTAGGGATATAATATGTGTTCCAAATGACTCAGATATCAAAAATCAAATCCTGAGGGATGGTCATAATTCAAAGTACACCATGCATCCTAGTAGCACTAAGATGTATAGAGATCTCCAAAGTCATTATTGGTGGGAAGGCATGAAGAAGGAGATTGCAATATATGTTTCAAAGTGTTTGACTTGTCAGCAAATCAAAGCAGAACACCAAAGACCTGGAGGTTTGTTGCAACCTTTAGATATTCCTGAATGGAAATGGGAATGTATTACCATGGACTTGATTTCAGGACTACCCCGAACTTCTAGAAAGCATGATGCTATTTGGGTTATCATTGATAGGTTAACGAAATCTGCACATTTTCTACCGATCAATATGACTTATTCTCTTGATAGGCTTGCAGATTTATATATAAATGAAATAGTAAGACTTCATGGTGTTCCGAAGGAGATAATCTCTGACAGAGACTCCAGATTTCTATCTAGATTTTGGAGAAGGTTACAGGAATCTATTGGCACTAAAGTCAAGTTTAGCACTGCTTATCACCCTCAAACTGATGATCAATCAGAAAGAACCATTCAAACACTTGAGGATTTGCTTCGAGCCTATGTTATGGATTGGAAAGGTGAATGGGATAAAGATATCTCTCTTATTGAGTTCACTTACAATAATAGTTATCATTCAAGTATTCAGATGGCTCCTTATGAAGCTTTATATGGGCGAAAGTGCAGGACGCTTATATGTTGGGAAGAAATTGGCGATAGAAAGTTATTAGCACTAGAAAAAGTACAAGAGACTACTGAGAAAATTCAACTTATAAGAAAAAGGTTAAAGACTGCTCAGATTTGTCAAAAGAGTTATGCTGATAACAGAAGACGAAATATTGAGTTTCAAATCGGGGATTTTGTATTCCTGAAGGTCTCCCCTTCTAAAGGCATTGTAAGATTTGGGAAGAAAGGAAAGTTAAGCCCAAGATTTATTGGACCTTTTGAGATTCTTGAGAGAGTTGGTTCTGTCGCTTACAGGATTGCCTTGCCACCATCATTGTGCCATATCCATGATATATTTCATGTTTCAATGATCAGAAAGTATATACCTGATCCCTCTCATATCATTAAGTATGAGCCGATGGTGATTGATAAAGACTTGTCTTATGTAGAAGAGCCCACTCAGATTATTGATAAAAGAGAAAAGATCTTGAGGAATCGGGTTATCCCTCTAGTTAAAGTGATATGGAGATATCATTCTGGAGAGGAAACAACTTGGGAGCTTGAGGAAGAAATGATGAAAGCTTATCCCCGTCTTTTCGTTGAATGAGGTATGATAAATTTAGAGGACTAAATTTTTCTTTAAGGAGGGGAGAGTGTAACATCCCCCATTTTTTAAAAAAAATTTAGTAAAAGGTTTGTTTGTAAAAATAAGGATTATTTAATAATTATTTTATATTCAATGATATTATATTAAAAGTTTATGGCTAGGGACTTAAGAATAAATATTAGAAGTTTGATATAATTTATGAAAGATTCAGATTTAAGTTAAAAAAATATACATATATATATAGTAGACATGTGTCACTAGCTAACCTAAGGTTGGTGCCACTTATCTTTGCTCTAAAGATGACACCTAGCCCCTTTCATGCAAGCATGGCACCTTGTAACTTTTGCATTAGCCAAAACCCAAATAATTAGATGAAAGGTTAAAGAAAACAAACCTGAAGAGTTGCAGCCAACGTGAGTTTGAGAAAAGAAGAAGAAGAAGAAGAAGAAGAGCTTGAGGTTTTTCAACAATTTTCTCACATTTGGGATTCAAATAATTTTAAGACAAGTATTCTAACCCCATCTTATAGTAACCTTAATCTCTGTTTACATTTTTATTCTGCAAAATTTGAAATATTTCAACTGAGAACCAGACCTCCTTTCATTTTGATATAAAGCTATGAATCTGTAATTTTTCGGTAATCTGACCTCTATGTAATTTTTCGGTTATAACAATTTGTAATAAACTCTGATTTAGACAAGACCTATTCAATTTGAAAGTAGACAAAAAAATCTTTATTTTGATACTAAGATCGAATGATTTGGAGTTTAAATGCCTACTAAGACTTCTGTTTAAATTAACCCTACAGATTCTAGAAAATAAGGACTGAAATTTCTATCTCTTGTTGCTTAACTACTTATAACTTTGTGCTGTGAACTCAGATTCATACAAAGTATGATTTATTCGAAGCTAGACTCAAAATGCTTTCTGTGTATACATGATTTGAAATTTTTGGAGTACAATTGCTAACTGAAACATCTGCTTTCATCGACCCTATGGATTCAGTAAAACAAAGCTAATATTTTTAGACCTTTCGTTACGAAATTATCTGTAACTCCCTGTTGTAAATTCCCATTCTTGTTAAGCTTGATTTGCCTAAAACTAGATTGACAAAGCTTTCTAATGACACATATTTTGTATAAATTGGAGCATAATTGGTTATCCAAATAGTTCATATAATGTTCCTATCATATTCTGCCAGAATCGAGCTTTGGTCGATTTCGGCTTTCCTTGTTTCGTCTCTTTGGAAATCGATTTCGGCAAAAACTCTTACTTCAGTTAAACTTTACATTATTACCATAAATTCCTGTATACTTTTGTCCTTTATTTATTTGTACATCTGTAGCTATAATCTAAAGATCATGTTTGCATCATAATGATTCGGCACATGCATCCCATTGTTCCACATTTGCTTTCGATATGTGCTTCTTCCAGTTTCATTTATTTGGACATTAAATTTATCTAAGTTTCTTATTTCAATTGAGCTATATATGATTTCTTGAAATCCTTGTATGCTCTTGCTTTTGTTTCCTTTCAAATCTGAATACATTTGTGAAAGATTATATTTGTATCGTATTGACTCGATAGGCATATGTACATTTCGTTGTTCCACATGTGCTTCCAATATATGTTAATTTCATTATTCAAACTGTCCTTTTGTACTCCGGTGTTTGTGGGATAAATGTGAACCTTTGCTAGAAATAGTAAAGGGAGTTATGCTTAGAGCCCGCGATGCTCTGTCGGCCCCCTATGACTTCACTCAGACGTGGGTGGATGGAGCTCCCAAACGTGGGAGACTTATGTTTGTTGGTCATTCAGAAATGGATGGACCATATTATGTTATGATCCCACTTCACCTTCTATGTGTTTGATATGATATCCAAAGCTTTGGCTATGTTTCTATGTATGCTTTGGATAAGAATGAAATGAATGCATCGTCATGTGACATTTGAGCTTCTATTCATGTTTTGTTCTTTGAAATATTTCTGAAATGTTATAAGTCTTTGTTATACCTTGAAAACTACCATATGTCATCGATATGCTCCTTATTCCAATGATATGCTCCAATTACGTTTCCTCGATCGTATGAATAAAATGTGCTTCGAACGATACGATATTGTAATTCTGCATTCAAACAAAACATGCTACTATTTCATCTTGTATCTCTGCTTTGTATTTTGATACCTCATTTGTTTGAAAACCGTCCTCTTTGCTATGGATATGTTAGTCATTTGCTGAGCTTTATATGCTCACCCCGTTGTTATATAAATTTTTCAGGATAGCTTATCGCTCACTAAAATGTGTAAATGGGGTTGAGGCAGTGGAAGACTAGAAGATTTTGGGGCAAATATTTTGTACTTGATAGGTTGATGTTGTATAAGTTCTTTTTGGGTGTAATGAAATATCAATGACAAATCTAGATTGATGTATCTTGTAAATATTTGAAAAGTACCTCTTACGTCAGGATTTTGGAAATGTTAAGTCTAAACTGTGTACTGATATAAACAAGTAGTATATGTTGGTTTTGTGATTGCATTAATTACCGCGCTTATGGATTTATGATATAGTTATGGTTTAGTTAAGTTGCTTTTGGATTTTAAGAATCATCTAGTGACATGATGTATGATTATAGACTGCACAGGTTTTATGAATTGTGGATTGTAGAGGTGAATGACTTGAATGTTTTTCTTAGTGATCTCAAATGTGTGATTGGATCCTGGATTGTTTGTTGAATTAAATATTATCAATCTTGAATTAGGTTCACACCTCCTAAATGAGAATTAAATTCGGCGGGGTGTGACATGCACCGCCTGGGCTCAGTCTCCGAGCGAGACTGGGAGGTGCAACCGCTCCAGCCAGGCGGTGGCACCGCTTGGGCTCAGTCTCCGAGCGAGACTGGGTGGTGCAACCTCCCTTGACAGGAGGTGGCACCGCCTGGGCTCGGTCTCCGAGCACTAGCTGAGCGGTGCAACTGCCTCAGTCAGGAGGTTGCACCGCTTGAGCTCGGTCTTCGAGCTCTGTCAGGAGGTGCAACCGCCTCAGTCAGGAGGTTGTACTGCCTGAGCTCGGTCTTCGAGCTCTGGCAGGAGGTGCAACCGCCCCTGATAGGAGGTGGCACCGCCTAGAGGCTCAGTCTTCGAGCTCTGTCAGGCGGTGCAACCGCTCCAGTCAAGAGGTGCAACCGCCTGATCCCGAAATTCCGGGAATTGACAGTTTTGAGCTCCAAATTTGATCTGGGTTAGGGCCTATAAATACCCCACCCATTCAGTACTGAAAAAGCACAGAATACACACCGAAATCTTGATCTTGTTCTGTGATTTTTAGAGCTCAAAATTGTTGTAAAGGCCAAAAGTTCTTCTCCCTCTTTTCTTCCAAGTTCTGAGCTGTAAAGAGAGGAGAGAAAATTCTGTAAGGGTTGTCTCTTAAGCCCGTCAAAAGGAGTGAAACTGTAAAAGGGTGGTTGGCTTTCGCCTATTGAAGGACGGCCTCTAGTTGACGTCGGTGACCTCGTCGGTGGAGGAAGCCAAAAGTGGAGTAGGTTAAGTTTGACCGAACCACTCTAAATCTCGGTTTGCATTTACTTTGAGCATATTATCTTTACTGCAAACCTCCTCTAAAGCTTACTGCTTTCTGCGCATATACGATTGGGTTTCAAGCTTTGCACTTTCGGAATCAGCGTTTAGACGTAAATCTGTTTTTTCGTACGATCATCATATTTCAGTTTGCGTTTATGTTTTGATTTCTATCTTAACTGCAAACTGCCTTTATATCATTGCTTAAGTTGCATCTCGCCTAATCAAGTGATTTACGAATGTCAGTTTCTTCGTACGAATGTCATATTTCAGTTTGCGCTTATATTCTGGTTTTCATCATAACTGCAAACTGCCTTCATAGATTGACTTTAACGTCATCTGGCTTGATCTTAAGTTAAAGTAATCTTAGAATCGGCTTTCACACCGAAATCATTTTTATCGTTCGAATGTTTTTTTATCGTCGAAAGATTTTCGCTGCACTAATTCACCCCCCCTCTTAGAGCTCTTGATCCTAACAAAAGAAACCATGATAAATTCTATGCAAAATGATAAACAATGTAGATCTATTTTTGAGGCACCCAAAAGCAAATGGGTACCTAAAGATCATCCTTTCTTGTAGAAACCTATACCATCGTAAGCTAGGAGCAAGAGATGGTACCTTGATAGTAGATGCTCAAGGCATATGACCGGAGATCCATCTTAATTCTCTAAGCTCACTAGCATAGACGAAGGCTATGTCACCTTCGGAGACAACAACAAGGGTAAAATCATTGGCAAAGGAACCATAGGTAACAAATCCAACTTTTTTATCAAAGATGTTTTGTTAGTTGATGGTTTAAAACATAACCTCTTGAGCATTAGTCAATTATGTGATAAAGGATATATTGTCAGATTCGAATCTAATGCTTGCATCATTGAAAAATCACACAAAAACACGTCTATGATTGCATTAAAACAAAATAACATATACACTATTGACATCAATGATTTGTGTAATGAAATATGTTTTTCGGTTTTGAATGAGGATGCTTGGCTATGGCATAGAAGATTAGGTCATGCTAGCATGAAACTAATCACTCAAATATCATCTAAAGAACTTGTAAGAGGAATTCCTCATATCAAGTTCATCAAAGATAATGTATGTGATGCTTGCCAATTAGGTAAACAAATTAAGGGTAGTTTCAAATCTAAGAATCAAATAAGCACCTCTAGGCCCTTACAATTGATCCATATGGACTTGTTCGGACCAATCTCTACATCAAGCCTAGGAGGTAGCAAATACGCCTTCATCATTGTAGATGACTGTAGCAGATACACATGGACTTACTTCTTAAAACAGAAAAATGAATGCTTTAGATATTTTACCAAGTTTTGTAAACTTATTAAAAATAAGAAGGGTTCTATGATTTCGTTAATTAGAAGTGATCACGGTGGTGAATTTCAAAACCATGATTTTCAAGAATTTTGTGAACTCAATGGATACAACCATAATTTCTCTACTCCTATAAATCCTCAACAAAATGGAGTAGTAGAAAGAAAAAATCGAAATTTACAAGAAATGACAAGAACCATGTTGAATGAACATAGCCTACCCAAATATTTTTGGGCTGAAGCCGTAAACACTGCATGCTATATTTTGAATAGAGTTCTAGTAAGACCCTTACTCACCAAAACTCCCTATTAGTTATGGAACAACAAAAAACCTAATGTTTCATATTTTAAAGTCTTTGGGTGTAAGTATTTTATCTTGAATGAAAAAGATAACTTAGGAAAATTTGATGCTAAATCCGATGAAGGAATCTTTCTTGGTTATTCTTCGGTTTCTAAAGCTTTTCGTATCTTCAATAAAAGAACTTTAATTATTGAAGAATCCATTCATGTTGTCTTCAATGAGATTTTTGAAATCAGGAAAAACGATTTTGATGATGATGTTAATTTTGATTCCTTGAATTTAAATGAAACCCCATCTCCAACTAGCAACTTGGATGCATCCACTTCCGAAACATCCTTACCCAAGGATTGGAAGTATGTAGATGCTCATCCTAAGGAGCTAATCTTAGGAGATACATCAAAGGGGGTTCAAACACGTTCTTCTCTTAAAAATTTTTGTTCCAATGCCGCTTTTCTCTCCCAAATTGAACCCAAGTGTGTTGACGAAGCCATGAAAGATGATTCATCGATTATCGCAATGCAAGATGAATTAAATCAATTTGAGAGAAATGAGGTGTGGAAGCTTGTTCCTAGGCCAAATGACCATTTAGTTATTGGTACTAAATGAGTTTTTAGAAACAAGCAAGATGAATATGGTATCGTGGTTAGAAACAAGGCTAGATTAGTGGCCAAAGGTTTCAACCAAGAAGAAGGTATCGATTAGAAGAAACCTTCGCTCCTGTGGCTCGATTAGAAGCCATAAGGATGCTCTTTGCCTACGCTAGTAGTAATAATTTTAAGTTGTTTCAAATGGATGTTAAAAGCACTTTTCTTAATGGCTTTATTTCCGAAGAAGTCTATGTTGAACAACCTCCTGGATTTGAAAATAATAGCCTCCCTAATCATGTGTTTAGATTAACTAAAGCTCTCTATGATTTAAAATAAGCTCCGATGGCTTGGTATGAGAGACTTAGTTCTTTTCTTATTGAAAATAATTTCACAAAAGGCAAGGTTGATACTACATTGTTCATCAAGAATTTTGAAAATAATTTTCTCATTGTTCAGATTTATGTTGATGATATTATCTTTGGTTCTATGAATGAATCTCTTTGTGAATCTTTTGCTAAAACTATGAGTCTTGAATTCGAAATGAGTTTAATGGGAGAATTAACATTTTTCTTAGGATTACAAATCAAACAACTAAGCAATGACATCTTTATTAGTCAAACCAAATATGCTATGAATTTGCTAAAAAAGTTTAATATGAATAGCTCAAAAGCTATTAACACTCCTATGAGCACCTCCACTAAGTTAGAAATTGATGAAAGTGGAGAAAGCTTCGATAAAAAAACTTATAGGGGCATGATAGGAAGTTTACTTTACCTCACTACAACTAAACCAGATATCATGTTCAGTGTAGGACTTTGTACTAGATTTCAATCAAACCCTAAAATATCTCATCTCAAAGTAGTTAAAAGAATACTTAGATATCTTAATGGTACCATAAATCTAGGATTATGGTACCCAAAATCAGAGAATCTTGAGTTAATTGCTTATGTTGATGCGGACTTTGCTGGCTGTAGACTAGATAGAAAAAGCACATCAGGAACATGTCAATTTTTAGGACATGCCCTTGTTTCCTGATTATCTAAGAAACAAAACTCGGTTGCACTATCAACAACCGAAGCTGAATATATTGCAATAAGTGCATGTTGTGCACAAGTTGTATGGATGAAAAACACCTTAGAAAATTATAAAGTTCATCTTAAAAATATTCTCATTAAATGTGATAACACAAGTGCAATATGCTTAATGAAGAATCCTATACAACACTCAAGAACAAAACATATTGATATTAGACATCACTTTATATGAGATCATGTTACTAATCATGATGTAATCATAGAGTTCATTGATACTAAACATCAACTAGCTAATATTTTTACAAAACCTCTAAGTGAAGAACAATTTGATTTCATAAGAAGAGAATTAGGAATGTTGAAGTGTCCGAATACATAAACTAGTTAAAATTATTTTTCGAACTTTATTGAATGATCAAATCACTTGATTGCCATTACATGCCTAAATAACATGCTGGAAATTATGTGTTGAATACAAAAATTTCTATAACAATAAGCATGTTTTGTCTTCATGACTGTATTTGAAAATCTATAGCATAGTCTTGTCCGAATGCATGAAAGTGTTAATTTCATTTTCGGATTCGCTTAACAATTGGTATCATAACAATCGGATTTTCTCATACACTTATGAAAAATATTTTTCTGAAATGGATTTGATGAAATGATTCCTGCTTATAAATTCTATCTTTAAATATGGATGATAGTGTGTTTACTTGCAAAGATTTGTTTCACATACATATCTTGATCCTTGTAAAAATGAAGCATGATTTAATCTCTGATCGATTTTAACTTCACTCAAAGTAAACTCACAAATAGCTGGTATCACAAATAGCCTTCCTCCTTCATGCAAAAAGATTATAACAAATAAAAAGGAAGAAGTATTCAAAGCAATCTACATATCATGCTTTTCTTTATATGCTTGTATAATTGATTTCCTATCACTTACTATTGAAAAATAACATGAACCTAGTAAAGGCATGAACAACTATCATACTTCTGCTCAAAATTTGCTTATATTGTTCTCCTGGTATCACAATTACCACACTTTTTGTTGATAACAAAGGGGGAGAAATATGTGAGTATTAATGCCATGATTGCATCACCAAGAGATATATGAATTGATGCTATGATTGCTATAATTTGCATTATGCATTGTTTGTATCATATAATGATATCAAAATCTTACTTCGCAGTTTTACATATTAATATCTTACAATATGATGAATTACTACTATTACCACCATTTAAAATTGTTTTGTAAAATTTGAAAATGAATGTCAAGCCTTGACATCATCTTTAGAGAGAAACATCATGATGAGAATCATGATGGGAGTATTGATAAGTTTAAATGATTTTAATTTATCAATATGTCTCTTGAATTCAAAGGTTTTGAATTCAAGACTGACTTATCTCAAGTATGGCATATAGACAGGGGGAGTTAAGGTTAACTCCATTTTCAATTGATTGTCATCATCAAAAAGGAGGATTTTGTTGAATCTCAGATTTTGATGATGAAGTCAATTGTCATTTGTTATCTAATCTATATGTTGAGATAAGTGTGCAGGATTAACTACGATGAAAATAAGATATGCAGTAGGAGTTGCGCCGGAGTTAGGACAATGATCACGTTGGGAGTTCGAGAGTTCGACGGAAGTTCGGATAGTCGTCGGAGGTTCTACGGGAACAAATCCGAGAAGTCTATAAGCTTGCCAAAGAAGCTCGTTGGAACTCACCAAGTGGATCATCGCAAGTCCAGGAGTTTGCCGAAAGTCCGCAGGAGCATCACCGAGGGTTCATCGGATGATCGACGGAAGTTTGCCGGAAGCTCGCTGGAAGAAGCGATTGACGCACTGGAGCAAGTTGTAGTAAATGTCTTAGGAAATATCGTAGTTAACGCAATGATTAAGTTGGAAATGAGAGGTGATCCCATTAACTTAATCTTGGGGCAATTGGGCCCCTGAAAAACTCAAATTGGGCCGAATGGATCAACCCATTCGGACCCTGATTCCTCCCAAGCGATTGAACTGCCCAAGCCAGGCGGTGGCACCGCCTGGGCTCAGTCTCCGAGCGAGACTGGGCGGTGCAATCGCCCCAGCCAGGAGGTGGCACCGCTTGGGCTCGGTCTCCGAGCTCTGGTTGAGCGGTGCAACCGCCTCAGTCAAGTAGTGGCACCGCCTGAGCTCGGTCTTCGAGCTCTAGCAGGAGGTGCAATCGCCCTTGACAGGAGGTGGCACCGCCTAGAGGCTTAGTCTTCGAGCTCTGCCAGGCGGTGCAACCGCCTCAGTCAGGCGATGCAACCGTTAGATCCTGGAATTCCGGGAATTAATAGTTTTGAGCTCCAAATTCAACTAGGTTGGTGCCTATAAATACCCCACTCTTTCAGCACTAAAAGGGCACCCAAAAACCACCGAAATTCTGATTTTACTTTGTGATTTTTAGAGCTCAAATGTGTTGTATGAGTTGAAAGTGTTAGGATCGGAGCGGCACTAAGAGGGGGGGTGAATTAGTGCAATGGATTAAAACTTCGGTTTTGATAAATCTTTCGTACAATGAAAAGCAATATCAATGGAAACCGATTTTAGAAGCTTGATAACTTAGAAACGTATGGAAGCGTAGTAACTAAATAGAGAAGTTTGCAGTATGTAAATGACAAGAGTAGGATGCAAACCAGATAACACAGATTTTAAAGTGGTTCGGTCAAAATGACCTACATCCACTTGCGAAGCCTTCTTCGAAGAGGCTTCCAACTTCCACTAGCAAATTTCTTATAGGGGAAGGACTAATACCCCTCTTACAACCTTTATAAGTGGTTCACACTCTTACAATTCTTTTCAACAAGATGGGAGAAGGTGAACACTTACGCAATATGAAAAATAAGACTTGCAAAGACTATTCTAAGGCTCTTAACTCAAACTATTGCTTTTCAAAAGGTTGTTATCTCAGCTGAGATTTGAGAGGTATTTATAGGCCTTAAGAGGATTCAAATTTGAGCTCCAAAATTTGAATTCTCGTTGGTTCCCGATGTTGGCGGTGCCACCGCCTGGCTCTCGAGTGCGGCACCGCCTGGCTCTCGAGTGCTGGGCGGTGCCATCGCCTGGCTCTCGGGTGCTAGGCAGTGCCACCACCAAATCTGGCGGTGCCACCGCCTACACTATTTCACCTCATTGGTTGAGCTCCAAAATTGGCCCAAACCAGTCCGAACTAGAGCCCAATTGGCCCCTACTTGGTTTATAGGATTAACACCTAATCCTAACCCTAAGTAACAAGCTAACTACGAATTTAAAAATATTTTCTAAGCTATTACAAAGTCCATAAGTCAAGACTTCTTCCGGCGAGCTTCCGACGAACTTCCGACGGTTTTCCGATAAACTCTTGGAAATCATTCTGCGGACTCCCGGCAAGCTCCTAGACTTCACGATTTGATCTTGACGAGTTTCAACGAGCTTCTTCGGCAAGCTCCGATCTTTCTCGGTGAGCTCCGCGAACTTCCAACGAACCTTCCGGCGAGCTTCTGAAAAACCCTTCGGTAAGCTCCCTACTCATTCTCGGCTAGTTCCGGCAGCATTCCCGACGAACCTTCAGACTTCCGTCGAACTCTCGAACTCGCAATGAATCCTTCGTGCTTGACTCCGACACTTTGTTTTGCTTTATGTCTTCGTCGTTATCGTAGTTAATCCTGCACACATAAGCTAAAACTCTACTCCGATCTAGACAATTATTACAACGCGAATTGACATTCTGTTGCTCGGCACGTTATTGGTTGGCACTTCGTCCAATTCTTCAGTGCATCGTCCTCTCTTGCGGCTTGTTGCCCAATCGGCGGTTGACCTCCGCAACTCCGATATCCTTGGCGCAATTTCGCTCTCCTTGGCCCGATGCCCGACGTCCGAAGCCTTCTGCCGTCCAATATCTTGATGTGATCTCCTCCAGCGCAACGTCAATTCCTCCTGCGTTAACTATCTAATCCTGATCGAGTATACCTGCATCACTCAAAATGTAGTTTAAATTATACACACATATCAAGTGGTTTCATCATCAAAATACGAGATTCAACAATCTCCCCCTTTTTGATGATGACAACCACTTGATGATGGAGTTAACCTTAACTCCCGGAGTTTAAACAAAATCCCCCTATCAATATGCCATATTGATAGAACCTTGAATTCAAACTGAATTCAAGTCGTTGCAATATTCATCATGAATACTTGCAACACATCATCATGAACATATGCATAAACTTATGCATCACATGTCATGTCATCAACATACTTCTCCCCCTTTGTCATCAACAAAAAGGAGAAGTACCACAATCAAGTGTTTGTTATATGGGTTCAACTTATTGCATGAAAAACATAATATTAAATTTTTATCATCATGCAATCTAGCAGTTTTACAACATTTTAGAACTTGCAAGCTAGCAATTTAGAGATGTTCAAGACATCAACTCTTGCTTCTTGAAATATGCAAGTTTTATAAGCTAGCAAATTCAAATATATGCAAGTTGGCATATTTGCTTTTCTTGAGATAGGCACGATAGCACATTTTTGCATTTTCTTTTGAGATAGCAATTCTTTTGAGATAGTGATCCTAGTAAATTTTACATCATGCAAGGTAGCAATTTTTGTGATGTTCAAGATAGTAAGTTCTTTCTTCTCTTTTGAGAAGTGCTATTTTTTACTTCCTTTACAAAGTGCAAGCTAGCAAAGTGTTTGAAAAAGTGAGCAAGTTTTATCACATACAAGCTAGCAAAAATCTCGAAAGCAAATATAAGATAGCTTTCTTGTTGAAGTGTGTAAGCTATCGATTCTTGCTTCCTATTGTAATGTGCAGGTTGCAAGTCTTGCTTCTTGAGATAGGCAAGATAGTGATGTTCAAGAAAACAACTTTTGCTTCTCGAAATAAGCAAGTTAGCAATCTTTGCTACTTAAGATAGGCAAGCTAGCAATCAAGTTTTTGTATCTTCTTGACTTGTGCAAGCTAGCTATCTCCCCCTTTGTCATTGTCAAAAAGAAGGGAAGACCCTTTACATCAATTATGACAAACGTAAGTATAAATCTTATTTGTGCATCATCATATTTTCAAATTAGAATATGCACATTTTTAAAAATCTTATATTCATTCATGCACGACATTGAATAAATCGATCAACATTATGAGGATATCATACATGATACTAAAATTTTTAACTATTTATCAACATTTTGATCATGATACCAAACATTCATCATTTAGAGTATTCATGATACAAAACATTAAATCAATATTTATAATACATCATTTTAGCAACAACTCATAGTATTTTAAATCATGATTTACATCATATGTAATACATCACATCATAATTAGAAAGCACAAGTATTGTATGCATTATTGCAAATCATAAACATTTCAAATCATCATGGTATTAATCTGTCAAATTGCATCATGCCATGCATGATCATAACTTTTTCCCATTTTATCATTGTAAACAAGAAAAAATAAGGGAAGAACAACATAGTGCATAATATTTCAATTATTTCAAGGCATACAAGCCATAAATCCAATGGCATCATGTCATGAAGGATAAGACCTCTTGAATTACAAAAGACATGATTCATTTTATCAAATCACTTCTTTTTATAAATAACAAAAATTATAGGTGTACAAAGAAGAGATTGTGATTAAAAAAAATCTCAAGTAGTAAATCCAAGAAATCAAGATCATAATTTGAATACAATCTCATTTAAATTCAAATCGTCAAATTCATCAAAATCTCAACATTACTTTCAAGAGATTCAAAATGGTATACATAGATTTATCATAATAAACATCAAGATCAATAGGATAGAGAAAAATAAATTTTCAAGGAAAAAATATTTTTCTCTTTTTAGTTGTTTCAATTCATATGATTTTATTTTACTTATACCAAATAAAAACATGTATCATGTTTAAAAACAAAAGTGTAAGATTTATTACAATAAAGATTAATAAGGCACTTTCATTATGGTAAAAATCAATAATCCATAAATCACAAGATTCATCAAGCATAATTTTGAAATTTATTAAGCATGATCATTATGCATTACTTCAAATCAAACATGATTTCATTTATTTTCAAAATATTTATCACGATAGAGCATATAAGCTAAAGAAACTATTAAACATAAAGCATATTCATTAATGATGGTTTCATTGAGTATAAAGTATTTTCAACCAAAATCATTTGTTATTTGTTATAGTCATACATTTTTCTTTTTAGGTGAATCTATCTTTTCATGCTTAGTTTGCATACAAAGGTCGTGCATCATTTTCGAAAGCAACTTTCATCATGGTATAAATCGATAATCCATAAATCGTAAAAGATCATTATGGAAATCATCAATAATCAATAAACTATAAATTACCCAAAACTCATCATCATCATGCATAGCTTCAAAAAATAAATTTATTAGGCATGATATCACATTTCATAAGGCATTTTTAATCAAGATCATTTTGTTAATCATAAACATATAATTTTCATGATTATTTTTAAAATTACTAGAACGATAAGCATGATTTCTAATTTTTTTTTTCATGTAATTAATCCTAAATTAAATTAAAAATAACTCATGAAAAGTATTATGTAATTTCAAAATAATATAAGAGAGTTGAGTTACTTACCTTGTAGTCGAAGCTCGTCAAAGCCCAATTCGCCGTTTCACCTTTGGAAGTTCTTGATTCATCCTTGGGTGCCTTCCTTTTCTTTGGCCTCTTCCTCCGTTCAAGTTCATTGTTTATTTTAGATTTTTGTTTAATAAACTTATTAAGATTTAGTGTTCGAAGTTCAAGTTCATCATTGTCCTCATCACTTGAGTCATCGCTCAAGTGGTATTCATTTGTCCGGGGTTCCAAATCCTTCCTGTTCTTTGGAAGGTGATTCAAGTGTTCATGGTGTTCATCATGTGCATTGCGCACCATTTCATATGTCATCAATGAGCCGATAAGTTCTTCAAGTGGAAAAACATTTAAATCTTTTGTTTCTTGTATTGCCGTTACTTTTGATTCCCAAGCTTTAGAAAGTGATCGTAAAACTTTACTAACAAGTTCAAAATTCGAGAAACATTTGCCAAGAGCTTGTAAACCATTGACGACATCCGTAAAACGGGTGTACATGTCAACAATGGTTTCGCTCGGCTTCAATCAAAAAAGCTCGAAATCATGCATTAAAATATTGATTTTCGAATCCTTAACTCTAGAAGTGCCTTCGTGTGTGATTTCAAGAGTGTGCCATATGTCGAAAGCCGTTTCGCACAAAGAAACCCGATTGAACTCATTTTTGTCCAAAGCACAAAATAAGGCATTCATAGCCTTTGCGTTTAAAGAAAAATACTTCTTCTCCAAATCCGACCATTCGTTCATCGGTTTAGAGGGAAGTTGAAAATCATTTTCAACAATATTCCATATATCCAAATTCATAGAAATCAAGAAAACTCTCATTCGAGTTTTCCAATAAGTGTAGTCCAATCCGTTAAACAACGGTGGATGAACAACCGAAAAGCCCTCTTGAAAGCCGTAAAGAGCCATTTCAATTTAGGTGTTAAACCAAAGTAGAAAAACGTGGCTCTGATACCAATTGTTAGGATCGGAGCGGCACTAAGAGGGGGGGTGAATTAGTGCAACGGATTAAAACTTCGGTTTTGATAAATCTTTCGTACAATGAAAAGCAATATCAATGGAAACCGATTTTAGAAGCTTGATAACTTAGAAACGTATGGAAGCGTAGTAACTAAGTAGAGAAGTTTGCAGTATGTAAATGGCAAGAGTAGGATGCAAACCAGATAACGCAGATTTTAAAGTGGTTCGGTCAAAATGACCTACATCCACTTGCGAAGCCTTCTTCGAAGAGGCTTCCAACTTCCACTAGCAAATTTCTTGCAGGGGAAGGACTAATACCCCTCTTACAAACTTTACAAGTGGTTCACACTCTTACAATTCTTTTCAACAAGATGGGAGGAGGTGAACACTAAAGCAATATGAAAAACAAGGCTTGCAAAGACTATTCTAAGGCTCTTAACTCAAACTATTGCTTTTCAAAAGGTTGTTATCTCAGTTGAGTTTTGAGAGGTATTTATAGGCCTTAAGAGGATTCAAATTTGGGCTCCAAACTTTAAATTCTCGTTGGTTCCCGATGCTGGCAGTGCCACCGCCCAACTCTCGGGTACTAGGCGGTGCCACCGCCTACACTATTTCAGCTCATTGGTTGGGCTCCAAAATTGGCCCAAACCAGTCCGAACTAGAGCCCAATTGGCCCCTACTTGGTTTATAGGATTAACACCAAATCCTAACCCTAAGTAACTTGCTAACTACGAATTTAAAGACATTTTCTAAGCTATTACAAAGTCCGTAAGTCAAGACTTCTTCCGGCGAGCTTCCGGCGAACTTCCGATGGTTTTCCGATAAACTCTCTGAAACCATTCTACGGACTCCCGGCAAGCTCCTAGACTTCACGATTTGATCTTGACGAGTTCCAATGAGCTTCTTCGGCAAGCTCTGATCTTTCTCGGCGAGCTCCGCGAACTTCCAATGAACCTTCCGGCGAGCTTCCGAAAAACCCTTCGGCAAGCTCCCTACTCATTCTCGGCTAGTTCCGGCAGCATTCCCGACGAACCTTCAGACTTCCGTCGAACTCTCGAACTCGCAATGAATCCTTCGTGCTTGACTCCAACACTTTGTTTTGCTTTATGTCTTCATTGTTATCATAGTTAATCCTGCACACACAAGCTAAAACTCTACTCCGATCTAGACAATTATTACAATGCGAATTGACATTCTGTTGCTCGGCACGTCATTGGTTGGCACTTCGTCCAATTCTTCGGTGCATCATCCTCTCTTGCGGCTTGTTGCCCAATCGACGGTTGACCTCTGCAACCCCGATATCCTTGGCGCAATTTCGCTCTCCTTGGCCCGATGCCCGACGTCCGAAGCCTTCTGCCGTCCAATATCTTGATGTGATCTCCTCCGGCGCAACGTCAATTCCTCCTGCGTTAACTGTCTAATCCTAATCGAGTATACCTGCATCACTCAAAATGCAGTTTAAATTATACACACATATCAAGTGGTTTTATCATCAAAATACGAGATTCAGCAGAATGTGCTTCTTCCTCTTTTCTTCCAAGTTCTAATCTGTTAAGAGAGGAAAGAAAATTCTGTAAGGGTTGTCTCCTAAGCCCATCAAAAGGAGTGAAACTGTAAAAGGGTGGTTGGCCTTCGCCTTTTGAAGGAAGGCCTCTAGTTGATGTCGGTGACCTTGTCGGTGGAGGAAGTCAAAAGTGGAGTAAGTCAAGATTGACCGAACCACTCTAAATCTCGGTTTGCATTTACTTTGAGCATATTATCTTTACTGCAAACCTCCTCAAAAGCTTACTGCTTTTTGCGCATATACGATTGGGTTTCAAGCTTTGCACTTTCTGAATCGACGTTTAGACGTAAATTAGTTTTATCGTACGATCATCATATTTCAGTTTGCACTTATATTTTGATTTCTATCATAACTGCAAACTACCTTTATATCCTTGCTTTAACTACATCTCACTTAATCAAGTGATTTACGAATCAGCATTTAGACGTAAATCAATTTTTTCGTACGAATATCATATTTCAGTTTGCGCCTACTATCTGATTTTAACCATAACTGCAAACTGCATTTATATCTTTGCTGCATCTCGCTTAATCAAAAGTTAAAGTGATTTACGAATCGGCTTTCTTTCTGAAATAACTTTTATCGTACGAACACTTTTTTAATCGTCGAAAGTTTTCCGCTGCACTAATTCACCCCCCGCCCTCTTAGTGCTCTTGATCCTAACAGGGAGAATGCCGAGGATCGCTACTCTGATACCAAATAGTAAGACCCTAAAGTCTTATCATAAAAAAGAAGAAGAGAAAGGGGATGATCACTTCGAGGGGATCGACCTCCTTGATCGCTTCGAGGGGATCGGCCCTCCTTGATCGCTTCGAGGGGATCGGCCCTCCTTGATCGCTTCGAGGGGATCGGCCTCCTAGGATTTGTCAAAAGATAGAATAATATTTTTTTATAGATAACTGAAAAGAAGTAGTTACATCCCTATTTATAGAGTTGCACCCAAAGTCCATTAGGACTTGAACTCTAATAATAAATAAATATTAAATAAATCTCTACTTGACTCTAACTGAACCAAACCGACTTATTAAACAACTAGACTAAAAAAACTCAATAAATATTATTCAAAAGCTCAGAAAAAGGGTCCTAATAGATTGAACCTGCTAACCGAGGTACACAAATCATGTTGAATTTTAGATTTTGATGATGAAATCAATTGACGAAGTTATGATCTAATATGTGTTTTGAGTGACATAGGACTAACTTCGATAAGGAAAGATAGATCGATTAAAGTAGGAAGAATCAATGTTGGGTCGGAATAGAACATGTCAGAAGATTGGACGTCGGGCCGAAGGAATGATTAACGTGTCGGAAGGACTTGGTGCCATGAGTTCAGGTATCAGGCCGAAGGATCAGACATTGTGCCAAGGAGATCGGAAGTTACAGGAGTCAACATGCCAATTGGGCAATACACTGAAGGAGAGGACGATGCGTTGAAGGATCAGACGAAGCATTGAATGAACCGATCACATGTCGGATAATATAGCATTCATGTTTGTAATCGTATGTCTAGATCGAGTTAGTTTAGGTCTAATTAAGTTAGTTTTAGGAGCAAACCTACTAAGTGAAAGGCCTGAGTTGGGACTATTTTGGGATAAGTGAAAGGCCCATTCGGTGACACAAGGTTAGGTGGAACAACCTATGAGTTGGAAAATTCAAGAGCATACTTTTCCAAGCTATAAAGTGGTGGTACCGCTAGACTAAGTGGTGATACTGCCTAGACACAGTGTCCCAGACTATGTTAGGTAGTGGTACCACTCGTTTGGGCAGTGGTACTGCCTAATGCAAGTGCTGCAGGCGGTGGTACCACCCAGCACAAGTGGTGGTATCGCTAGGACCCGAGAAACCCAAGATGAGACCTTTTTTGGCTCTATTTTTTAAGTTATTTTGGGGTCTATAAATATCTCATTCTTTCCTGCTTAGAAAAGCATGAATTTGAATAAAATAGAGGGAAAGCATACCTGAGAAAAAAATTGGAAACTCTCTTAGGATTTAGAGTCTCTTCCTCCTAGAGTTAGAAGTTTCATAAGGGAGGGGTGAGATCTAAAAGAGATGTGTCTATGTTCTCTCTTGAGCATGTGAAAAGGAGAAAGAGTTGTAAGGGTAATTGATCTCCACTCATTGGAAAGAAGATTAGTAGTGGAAGCCGGTAGTCTCGAGTGAAGAGGAATCGAGAGTGGATATAGATCATGACGATCAAACCACTATAAATCCGGTGTGCTCTTTTCCTTTATTGTTTACATTCATTACTTACTAATTTTATTGCTCACTCCACTTTACACTTACTCTAAGTCAAGCTTACTTTTGATATCTGTTTTTATTGAATGTAATTTTTTAAACCAACGTGATTTTTCAAAGGCACTAATTCACCCGAGGCTCTTAGTGTCGAGACGATCCTAACAGTTGGTATTAGAGCCAAGATTTTTTCCATTTGGTTTAACACCCAAGAGAAATAGCTTTTACTAGTAATCAAGTGGGTCTTTCTATCATTCGACATCCTATGTTCAATAGGACGAACTACATATATTCGAAAACTTGAATGAGAGTTTTTTTGCTTTCTATAGATTCCAATTTTATGGAATATTATTGAAAGCGATTTTCAAAAGTTTTCCAAACCAATGAATGAATAGAATGATTTGGAGAAGAAGACTTTTTCTTTGAATACTAGAGTTATGTGTTAGGATCAAGAGCGGCACTAAGAGGGGGGGGGGGGGGGGGGGGGAGGGGAGGGGGGTTGAATTAGTGTAGCGAAAAATTCTTCGATTTCGTAAAATATTTCGTACGTTCAATGAAAACTAATTTGGAAAGAAAACAACTTTAAATGTATGAGAGTGTAAGTATAGTGAAAGCAAGATGAAGAAGAGAAGCAGTTTGCTATGAAATGATTTGCAGTTAAAGTAAATTACTAAAAACGAAATGAAAACCATAATTTAGAGTGGTTCGGTCAATGTGACCTACATCCACTTTCGAATTCCTCCTCTGACGAGGTCACCGGCATCCACTAAAGGCCTCCCTTCAATAAGTGAAGACCAACCACCTTTTATAGCTCTTTCTCTTTTTGTCGGGTTTAGTAGAGAACCCTTACAAGCCTTATTCCTCTTTCTTGAATGATTACAAAGCTAAGAGAGGGAGGAGGAAAACTCTAGCACTTTTACACCCCAAAGATTCAAGATTATAATCATACTTTGGTGCCCTTTCATATAGAAAAGGGTGAGCTATTTATAGGCCCCAATGACTTTCAAAAAAGGGGCCAAAAAGTGTCTCATCCCAGATTTTCGGGGTACTGACGGTACCACCGCCATTACTGGGCGGTACTACCGCCTATAGTCTAACATTGGGTGGTACTACTACTCAATCTGGGTGGTACCACCGCCTGATAGAGCTCGAAGACTGAGCTCTGGCGGTACCATCGCTGGCAGCATTAACTGCCAGCGGTACTACCGCCTAGACCACTAGGGAGACTGGGTCTTCCAGGCGGTGCCACCACTGGCCCTGGTGGTGCCACCGTTAGTCAGAGTCTAGCAACCTGGTTGGGCCTTGTATTCGGCCCAAACCATCCTAGCTCCGAGCCCAGTTGGCCCTTAACAGAGTTGATGGGATTACCTCCCAAATCAACTCTAATTATCGTTCTAACTACGATTAAGGCAAGTATGGTTCGGTACATCGATTTTTCACTCGGCAAACTTCTCGACGAGTCTGCCGGCGAGCTTCCGGCAAACTCCCGACCAACTCTCGGTTAGTCTTTTAGCATGCTTCCAATGATATCCCAATGAGCTTTCGGTGAGTCTTCCAGCGTGCTTCCGGTGATCTCATGTTGAACTCTCGGCGAGCTCTCAATATATCGTTTGAGTCTTCGACTCCGGCCCATCATCTACTTTACGCCTTACTACTATCGTAGTTAATCTTGCACACTTATCTCAACACATGGATTAGATCAAATAATTTACCAATTGATTTCATCATTAAAATCTGAGATTCAACAATCTCTCCCTTTTTAATGATGACAACCAATTGGTGATGGAGTTAATCTTAACTCTCCCTATCTATATGCCATAATTGAGAAAAGACACTCTTGAATTCAACGCTTTTGAATTCAAGCATCAAATTGATAATTTAGACTTATTATCATCATGCACATCATGATTTACCAAATTTAAAGATGATACCATATATTCGTTGATAGAAATGATGTCAAGGCATGACATCCATTTTTGAGTTAAAATCATAGAAATTTTTAGAATCAAAGTAAGCACGATATTGCATCATCATACCCATCATTTGAAGAGATAACATGGAAATCAAAGCATAAAATTGTAATCATCAAAGTAAGTAGCATTTTAAGTTTACAACATCAAGGCAAACAACATAGGATTATAACATCAAAGTAAGCAGAATAAAAGAAAGGGATTTCATCCATTTCTCCCCCTTTGTCATCAGCAAAAAGTAATAATTTATTTAGGTGGTGGCCAGTCAAAATGTCTAAATAAGATATTGAGTTGTCGATGAATCTGTTGTAACTCAGTCAAAATTTGATCTTGGCGTTGTTCAAGTCAATCTTGACGTTGTTCAAATCCATCCATCCGAGTCCCTATGTCGTCGATAGATGAGAGAGGTATTTGCTCTACTAGAGGTGATTCTTCAAAGGGACCAGTTGGAAGAGATTGACTATCCATAAAAATTGGTGTTTCAGGTTCTGGTTCAAGTTGGAGAGGATCAGTCCTTCTAGGCAATCTAGTCCATATACCATTTTTGAATATATATCTCATCCGTTGAAGTAGATTTCTATTTATGATACTAAATCTATCTCGTTTTATAACTTCTTCTTCGAGTGGAATAGCAATATCATAGTTATGGAGTAGTCTTGTGATTAAGCCACTATATGGAAGCATCATATCCCTTTTTATAGTTCAATCATATTTTGTTGGATTAGATAACCAAAACAATTGTTATGTCCCTTCATAATCCAATACATGGTACCTAGTTCCATTTAGCTTACTTCATCATGATGATATTGTTTTGGGAGAATGATACTTATCAGGATGTGATGAAGTATTTTGGTGCTTAAAAGTAGTAAATGTTCGTAGCTTTTTGGAAGAATCGTTAAGTTAGGATTATCAAAAATTGTTCCTAAGGCATCAACGTAAGTAGTCCTAATTGTTTCTTCATCCCATTGTCCTATAAAATAACACTCTCTTTTTTTTACTAGAATTCCTATGATATTGCAAATGGTTCTATCCATAATGGGTATATGATGTCCTAATAGATAGGTAGATACCCTTTCGTCTTTATCTACATGTAAATTGTTGTAAAATAGCCTAATAAGTCTAGTGTAGATAGGTTCACTTATTTGAAGGATTGAGAGAATATCTAGATTAGCAAACCATTGAATAGGTTTCAAATCACTTAATTCATCTAGATCAACATATTTACCCTTATGAACATGTCTAGACTCTATGGATGAAAATTTTAGTGCATGTTGATTAGAATCGAAAAGTACGGAGTCATAATTTTCATCTAATATCCTCTTCCCTTTGTCCCTAGAGAATCTTCTAGAACTCATTAAGACTACAATAATGAAGGCAAATAAGGAAGAAGAATAAGTAATACAAAGGAAAAATAATTTGGTGTAGAGATTACCTTAGTAGTTCTCATTTCTAGTGATCTTTAAAAGAATATTGGAGATTGATCATTGATTTCGTGGGAAGTGAGGATTTTTGAGTTGCTAGAGGGAGAGCAATAGGTTTGGAGCTATTTGGAGGAGTGCAGAATGTGTTGGGGTCGGTTCTACTGTCGGCCCTAACTTGTGTTTATAAGGAGACAGGTTGCGGGCGGTGGCACCGTTGGCTGGGCGGTGCTACCGCCTACAACATGTGACAACTAGCAGTGCCACCGCCTACGGGTAGTGAGCACTACTCATAAAGCACACACACACTCACCCATATCATCATGTAAAATTTGCATCATAAGAGGAGAAGATCCATATCAAAACATCATGTAAAACTCATAAAATGTATACCACAAGTTCATGATTCAAGTGAGCAAATTTTGTAAGATAAAAATCGAGAAAGCCCAAAAATGAAATTCAACAATATTCATGCATTTGGACAATTTAACATCCCTAACTCCCTTCTAAAGAAATCAAATTGTTCTTCATTTAATGGTTTTGTAAAGATATCGGCTAATTGATATTTTGTATCAATAAACTCTAATATTACATCATGATTATTAAGAAGATCTCATATGAAGTGATGCCTAATGTCACTGTGTTTAGTTCTAGAGTGTTGAATAGGATTTTTTGCTAAGCATATTGCACTAGTGTTATCACACTTTATAGGTATATTTTTCAGGTAAATTCCATAATCCTTTAAAGTGTTTTTCATCCATATAACTTGAGCATAGTATGCACCTATAGCTATATACTTTGCTTCCGTTGTAGATAATGCAACCGAGTTTGGTTTCTTGGAAGACCAAAAAACGAGTGCGTGTCCTAAAAATTGACACGTTCTGGATGTGCTTTTTCTATTTAAACTACATCTAGCAAAATCCGCATCAATATAATCAAGCAATTCAAAATTCTTAGATTTAGGATATCATAATCCTAGTTTAGGAGTTCCTTTTAGGTATCTAAATATCCCAATTAACAGCTTTTAAATGAGACTGCTTGGGGTTAGATTGAAATCTAGCATAAAGTCCTATGCTAAACATGATGTCCGGTCTAGTTGTGGTGAGATAAAGCAAACTACCTATCATACCCCTATAAGCTTTTTGATCAAAGCTTTCTCTACTTTCATCAATGTCTAACTTAGTGGAGGTACTCATAGGAGTGTTGAGAGCCTTTGAACTATCCATGTTAAATCTTTTTAGCAAGTCTAAAGCATATTTTGTTTGATTAAGAAAAATACCATTGCTAAGTTGTTTAATTTGTAAGCCTAAAAAGAAGGTTAGTTCTCCCGTTAGGTTCATTTCAAATTCAAGGCTCATACTTATAGCAAATGATTCACAAAGATACTCATTTGTGGAACCAAAAATAGTATCATTAACATAAATTTGAATAATAAAAAAATTATTTTTAAATTTTTTTATAAACAATGTAGTATCTGTTGAATCTCGGATTTTGATGATGAAGTCAATTGTCATTTGTTATCTAATCTATATGTTGAGATAAGTGTGTAGGATTAACTACAATGAAAATAAGATATGCAGCAGGAGTTGCACCGGAGTCAAGACAATGATCACGTTGGGAGTTCGAGAGTTCGACGGATGTTCGGACAGTCATCGGAGGTTCTGCGGGAACAAATCCGAGAAGTCCATGAGCTTGCCAAAGAAGCTCGTCGGAACTCGCCAAGTGGATCGTCGTAAGTCCAGGAGTTTGCCGGAAGTCCGTAGGAGCATCACCGAGGGTTCATCGGATGATCGACGGAAGTTCGCCGAAAGCTCACCGGAAGAGGCGATTGACGTATCGAGTGTTGGCACAAAAATTCTTAAGAGAAGAACGAGTTTGAACCCCCTTCGATTTGTCTCTTATAATTAGCTCATCAGGATGAGCATCTACATACTTCCATTCCTTTGGTAAAGAAGGTTCGGAAGAAGATGCATCCAAGTTGCTAGATGGAGAAAGGGATTTATTTAAATTCAAAGTATCAAATTTAAGATCATCATCACAATCATTTTTCTTAACTTAAAAAATTTCATTAAAAACAACATGAATAGATTCTTCTATAACTAAAGTTCTTTTATTGAAGATTCGAAAAACCTTTAAAATAGAAGAATAACCAAGAAAAATTCCCTCATCAAATTTTGCATCAAACTTTTCTAAGGTATCTTTTTCATTCAAAATAAAGCATTCACACCCAAAAACTTTAAAGTATAAAACGTTGGGCTTTTTGTTGTTCCACAACTCATAAGGAGTTTTGGAAAGTAATGGTCTTATTGGAACCCTATTCATAATATAGCATGCTATATTTACGGCTTTGGCCCAAAAATATTTAGGTAGGCTATGTTCGTTTAACATGGTTCTAGCAATTTCTTGTAAGTTTCTATTCTTTCTTTTTACTACATTTTGTTGAGGATTTCTTGGAGTAGAGAAGTTGTGGTTATATCCATTAGATTCATAAAATTCTTAGAAATCACGGTTTTGAAATTCACTACTGTGATCACTTCGAATTGACGAAATCATAAAACCTTTCTCATTTTGAACAAGTTTACAAAACTTAGAGAAATACCTAAAGCAATCATTTTTGTGTGCTAAGAAGTAAGTCCAAGTATATTTACTATAATCGTCAACAAAAACAAAGGCATATTTGCAACCTCCTAGGCTTGATGTAGCAATTAGTCCAAACAAGTCCATATGGATCAATTGCAATAGTCTAGAGGTACTTTGATTCTTTGGTTTAAAATTACCTTTTATTTGTTTTCCTAGTTGATATGCATCACACGCATTGTCTTTAATGAACTTAATGTGAGAAATTTCTCTCATAAGTTCTTTATATGAGATTTGAGAGATTAGTTTCATGCTAACATGACCTAATCTCCTATGCCAAAGCCAAGCATCGTCATTCAAAATTGAAAAACACATTTCATTACAAAGATCATTAATGTCAATAGTGTATATGTTATTTTGTTTTAGTGTAATCATACATATGTTTTTGGATAGTTTTTCAATAATGCAAGCATTAGATTCAAATTTAATAATATATCTTTTATCACACAATTGACTAATGCTCAAGAGATTATGCTCTAAGCCATTAACTAACAACACATCTTTAGTAAAAAGTTTGGATTTGTTATCTATGGTTCCTTTGCCAATGATTTTACCATTGTTGTTATCTCCGAAGGTGACATATCCTTTGTCTAGGCTAGTGAGCTTAGAGAATTGAGATGGATCTCCGGTCATATGCCTTGAGCATCTACTATCAAGGTACTATCTCTTGCTCCTAGCTTGTGATGGTACATTTTTCTTCAAAAAAGGATGATTTTTAGGTACCCATTTGATCTTGGGCGCCTCAAAAATCGATCTACATATTTTATCATGTTACATTAAGTTATTTGAGGTTCTTTTAGGAACTCAAATTAATTTATATGGACTACTTCTTTTAAGTGGACATTTATAGGTAATATGTCCGAGTTTGCAATAAAAGTTGCATTTGGTGTGAGGTAAAACATGCAAGGTCGGGCCTGTTACAAAGGTGGTTGCATTTTGGTGAGAGCTACTTAGAAATCCGATTCCACTTCTCCTATGAATGTGACCCTTATTGGCAAGGATCATGTTCAAAGACTTGCTACCAACCTTAAATTTTTCTAAGGTTTCTTTGAGTAGCAAGTTTTTCTTTTTAAGTATTTCTAGTTCATCATATTTCATACAAGGAGTTAAACTACTATTATGCTTAACCTTTAATCTATCTAAATCACTAACAAAAGAAGCATGCTCCTTTTTTAACAATTTATATTTTTTACTAATTAATTTGTATTCATTAAATAAATCATGAAAAGCACTTAATAATCCATCAAAAGATAAATTTGTGTCAATTGAATTACTTACCTCATCTCTAATAGCCATTAGTGCATAGTGAGCAACTTGCTCAATGTTGGTTGGCTCCTCTTCTTTGGATGCACTTGAGTCGTCCCATGTTACTTTGAGGGCCTTCTTATTCTTTGGTTGCTTCCTCTTTGCTTGGGGACATTCACTCTTAAAGTGTCCCAGATTCTTATATTCATAGCATATTACTTGTTCTTTCTTGAGTTTAAATTTATTTTTAGTGTCATTTTTAAATTTATTCCTTTTTATGAATTTTTTGAACTTGTTTGTTAAGAGTGTCAGGTCATCATCACAATCCTCAATTTTCTTTCAAGTAGTCTTCTTGTGTTCTTGGTGTCATATCCTTCCTGTTCTTTGGAAGGGTGTCCTCAAGCTCTTCATGAGCTTTACAGGTCATCTCATAGGTCATTAGTGACCTAATTAGTTATTCGAGATAAAAATTCTTTAGATCTTTGGCCTCTTGAATGGCCATTACTTTAGGGTCCCATCTCTTTGGAAGAGATCTTAAAATTTTATTAATAAGTTCAAAATTCGAGAAACTTTTACCAAAGTCCTTTTAGACCATTGATGATATCCGTAAGTCAGGTGTACATGTCTCCAATGGTCTCACTCGGTTTCATTGGAAATAACTTATAAGTGTGCACTAAAAGATTAATTTTTGACTCCTTCACTCTACTAGTGCCTTCATTAGTCACTTCGAGTGTATGCCAAATATCAAAAGTTAATTCACAAATAGACACACGATTGAACTTGTTTTTATCTAAGGCACAAAATAAGACATTCATAGCCTTAGCGTTTAAGGCGAAAGTCTTCTTCTCCAACTTATTTCAATCGTTCATTGGAAGAGAAGACTTTTAAAACCCATTTTCTACAATATTCCATAACTTGAAATACATTGAAATTAGGAAGATCCTCATTCTAGTCTTCCAATATGTGTAATCCGTCCCATTGAACATGGGCGGATGTATAATTGATTGACCCTCTTGGTTGCCGGCAAATGATATCTCTCTTTGGTTTTAAACCAAACGAGAGTGAACCTTGCTCTAGTACCAATTGATAGGATCAAGAGCGGCACTAAGAGAGGGGGGAGGGGGGGTGGGGTGTGGGGGTGGGGGGGTGTTAATTAGTGTAGCAAAAAAATTTTCAATTTCGTAAAATATTTCATACGTTTAATGAAAACCGAATTGGAAAGATAGCAACATGAAACATATAAGAGCGTAAGCGTAGTGAAAGCAAGATGAGGAGGAGAAGTAGTTTGCTATGAAATGATTTGCAGTTAAGGTAAATTGCTCAAAACGAAATGTAAACTAAAATTTAGAGTGGTTCGGTCAATGTAACCTACATCCACTTTCAGATTCCTCCTCTCTCGAGGTCACCAATGTCCACTAAAGGCCTTCCTTCAATAGGTGAAGACCAACCACCTTTTACAGTTCTTTCTCCTTTTGTCAGGTTTATAAGAGAACCCTTACAAGCCTTACTCATCTTTCTTGAATTATAATTACAAAGATTCAAGATTCAAGATTATAATCACACTTCGGTGCCCTTTTATGTAGAAAAGGGTAGGGTATTAGAGGCCCCAATGACTTTAAAAAATGGAGCCAAAAAGTGTCTCATCCTAGATTTCCTGGGTACTGGCGGTACTACTGCCATTACTCAACGATACTACCACCTACAGTTTGACACTAGGTGGTACTACCGCTCAATCTGGGTGGTACCATCGCGTGACAAGGGCGGTACCACTGCTGGCAACATTAACTGCCAACGGTACCACTACCCAGTCTGGGTGGTACCACCGCCTATACCACTTGGGAGATTGGGTCTTCCGGGCGGTGCCACCACCAGCCCTAGTAGTGCCACTATTGCTCAGAGTCTAGCAACCTGGTTGGGCCTTGTATTTGGCCCAAACCATCCTAGCTCCGAGCCCAGTTGGCCTCTAATAGAGTTGATTGGATTACCTCCCAAATCAACTCTAATTATCATTTTAACTACGATTAAGGCAAGCATAGTCTGGTACGTCGATTTTTCACTCGGCGATCCTCCGGCGAACATCTCGGCGAGTCTTCCGGTGAGCTTCCAATGAACTCTCAACCAACTCTTGGCTAGTCTTCCGGCGTGCTTCCGGCGATCTCCCGATGAGCTTTCGACGAGTCTTCCAATGTGCTTCTGGTGATCTCACGATGAACTCTCGGCGAGCTCCCAGTATATCGTCCGAGTCTTTGACTCTGACCCATCCTCTACTTTACACCTTATTACTATCGTAGTTAATCTTATCTCAATAATGGATTAGATCAAATAATTTACCAATTTATTTCATCATCAAAATTTAAGATTCAACACTATAAACGCTCTATTTTATACTTTGAATAAAAATGAGTTTAATCGTATTTCTTTATGCGATACTACACATGAGATTTGGCACACACTAGAAGTAACTCATGAAGGCATGAATAGAGTAAAAGAATCTAAGATAAATCTTTTGATGCATGATTTCGAATTGTTTCATCTGAAACCAAACGACACCATTGGAGACATGTACACCTGTTTTATGGATGTCGTCAATGGTCTAAAAGTACTTGGTAAAAGTTTCTAATTTTGAACTTGTTAATATAAAGTTGGGATCTTAAAGTAACGATAATACAAGAAGCAAATGACTTAAAACAATTTTTCACTCGAAGAACCTATTGAGTCTTTAATGACTTATGAAATGACTTGTATTGAATATGATGAATATGAGAACAACCTTTCGAAGAACATGAAGGATTTGATACTTAGAACAAAAGAAGACCACCCGAGCGAAAGCTCAAGTAATGATGACATAGAACTTTTGAAAAGAAAATTTAAAAAATTCATAAAACAATAATATAAAAATGAACTAAATCTTAACATAATCACTTGCTATGAATGCAAAAAGTCAGGGCACTCCAAAGATAAAGTGTACAAAACTGAAGAAGAAGTTACCAAAAAAGAAGAAAGCGTTCAAGGCGACATGGGACGAATCGAGTAAATCCGAAGATGAGGAGCAAACCAACAAAGGCGAGGTGGCGAACTATGCCTTAATGGCTCTCAACGATGAGGTAAGTGACTCAAACGAATCTTATTTATCTTACAATAAATTACTTAATGCCTTTCATGATTTGTTTGATGAATATAATTTAGTTGGTAAAAAATATAAATTATTAAAAAATAACCATACTTCTCTTTCTAATGAATTTAAAAATTTTAAAAATGAGTATGATAAATGCTTGTTAACACCTTGCATTAAGTGTGAAGAATTAGATTCACTTAAAAATATATATATATAGTATTACAATAAATGTTAGAAAATTTTAAAATTAGTAGCAAATCTTTAAACATGATTCTTGCCAATAAGAGTCATGTTCGTAGAAAAGAAGTAATCGACTTTGCGAGTAATTACACTCAACGAAAGCTAATTACTTTTATTAAAGGACCCACATTAAATGTTTCCCTTGAAAACAAATGTCATTTTTATGGTAGACATAGTCATTTTGCATATAAATGTTCATTTAAAAGATATGACTTAAATAAATTAGTTTGAGTTTCTAAAGGAACCATAAATGACCTTATGTCAAAAAATAAGATAGGTAGATCCAACCATGAGGGACCCAAAGTCAAATAGGTACCTATAGCAAACCCACCTTTCTTGTAGACACGTCTATAATCGAAAGTTAGGAGCAAAAATAAAATTTTGATAGTGGATGCTTAAGGTTTATGACTAGAGATCCAACACACTTCACAAAGCTCACTAGCCGAAACAAAATGATTTTGATTGAAAATGCTTTATGTTTAATGAAATCATGCTTAATGATTTAATGATTTAATTATGCATGATGATTTGAAGTAATGATGATTTTTATGATTTATGTTTTATTGATCTTGATGATTTTTATAATGAAATTTACTTTTTTGGTTTTAAACGATGATGTTTATTTTTATTTGGCATATAAGACAAAGACATGCTTGTGTGAAATAAATCATATAAATTGAAACAAATAAAAAGGGAATGCATTTTTTTTGAAAATTTCTCAATCTCTATCTTATCGAGTTTTTCAATAAGAGATTGATGAATTTATGTTATTTTATGAATCTCTTGTACTATGAAAGTGATTTTGATGATTTAAATTTGAATGACTTTTTTTCAAATCTTTCACTTGATACTTGAGATTTATTCTAAATGAATCAAGATCTTTTATCTCTTATGTTTCTTTTTCACTATTTACAAAAGGAAAAGTATTTAAATGAATCATGATTTTTTTTTGAATTCTAGGAATTATAACTTAAATTTATTAATATATAAATTATGATCTTGACAACTTGAGATTTCCTATATATGAATCAAGATCTTATATTCTCCTATGTTCCTTTTTGCTATTTATTAAAGAGAATATCTTTTTCAAAATTCATGACTTTAGATTTCCCTTACTATTCGGTCTCCTAAGATTTCTTTTCATTTTTTTAAAAAAGAGATAAAAACTAATCATGTTTTCTGGTATTCACATGATCGTTGATATTATATCTTTTTTGATATGATTTTCATTATAAATAATTACCTTGTATTTATGATTTGTATGTCTCATGATATGATTGAATCATTGATGTAAAAGAGAGAAGAATTACCACAGTGTATTCTTCCCTTCTTTTTGATAATAATAAAGGGGGAGTAAAACTTGCTAGCTTGCTCATCTTAAAAGAGAAGCAAATATTGCTAGCTTGCACATTTCAGAAAGAGAAAAACTCGTTTGCTTGTACATCTAAAGAGAAACAAAAATTACAAACTTGCATATTACAAAGAGAGGCAAAACTTACTAGCTTGCTCATCTCAAAATAGAAGCAAAAAGTGTTATCTTACATATCTTAAGAGAAGCAAACATTTTACTAACTTGCACATCTCAAAAAACTTACTAGCTTGCATGTTCAAAAGTGAAGTAAAACATGCTAGCTAGCAAGTTTAAAAAAATTATTAATTGTATTTTTCTTATTTTTGTTGATGACAAAGAGGGAGAAGCTATGATGATAATCATGCATTGTATGATGATGATTTTTTAAAATTGTACATATTATACCTTGATGATTTGAAACTATGATGATGCACAATGTATGAAATGTGATATAATGTGTTGCATATGATCATGATTAAAATTGCTTTGACTTGAATTCAATTTAAATTCATAGTTTATTTTAATATGGCATATTGATAGGGAGAGTTTAATTTAAACTCCGTCATCAATTTGTTGTCATCATCAAAAAAGGAGAGATTATTAAGTCTTGGGTTTTGATGATGAAATCAATTGATGAAGTTATGATCTACTGTGTGTTTTGAGTGATGTAAGACTAACTTCGATTAGGAAAGATAAATCGATTAAAGCAAGAAGAATCAGACGTTGGGTCAGAATAGGACATGTCAGAAGATTGGATGTCGGGCCGAAGGAATGGTTGATGTGCCGAAAGGACTTCGTACCATGAGTTCAAGCATCGAGCCAAAGGATCGGATATTGCACCAAGGAGATCGAAAGTTACGGGAGTCAACATGTCAATTGGGCAATACGCCGAAAGAGAGGATGATGCACTAAAGGATTGGATGAAGCACCGAATGAACCAATGACATACCGGACAACATAGGATTCATGCTTGTAATCATGTGTCTAGATCAAGTTAGTTTAAATTTAATTGAGTTAGTTTTGTGAGGAACCTACTAACTCAATTAGGGGCCTATTAGGCTTGAGTTGAGACTATTTTGGGCCAAGTGGAAGGTCCATTCAGTGATCCAAGGTTACGTGGAACCACCTATGAGTTAGAAAAGCCGAGCATAATTTTTCAAGCAGTCAAGCGATGGTACCACTCAGACATAATCTCCCAGACTGTGTCAAGTAGTGGTATCGCTAATTTGGGCAGTGGTACCGCCTAGTGTCAATGTTGTAGGTTGTAGGTTGTGGTACCACCTAACACAAGCGGTGGTACTGCTAGGACCTAGGAAACTCAGAATGATATATTTTTTAGCTCTATTTTTGAAGTCATTTTGGGGTCTTTAAATACCCCACTCTTTCTTGCTTAGAAAAACATGAATTTGAGTAAAAGGGAGGGAAATAATACTTAAGAAAAAAATGGGAAGCTCTCTTAGGATTTAGAGTCTCTTCCTCCTAGAGTTAGAAGTTTTCTAAGGGAGGAATGAGATCTAAAAGAGAGTAAAGGATCTCTCCTGTGCCTGTGAAAATGAGAAAGAGTTGTAAGGGTAGTTGATCTTTGCCCATTGGAAAGAAGAACAGTAGTGGAAGGTGGTGGCCTCGAGTGAAGAGGAATCAGGAGTGGACGTAGGTCACTACGACTGAACCACTATAAATCCAATGTGCTATTTTCCTTTGTTGTTTACATTCATTGCTTACTGATTTTATTGCTCACTCAACTTTATACTTACTCTAAGTCAAGCTTACTTTTGATATCGGTTTTCATCGAATGTAATTTTTTTTAACCGACATGATTTTTTGAAAGTACAAATTCACACCCCCCCCCTCTCTTAGGTCCTAAAAAATCGGGCATAGGTTTGAATGGTTCGTAGAGACATTGCTCGAGTAATAACTGTTGAATCACGTATTTTGATGAAACCAATTGATAAGTGTTTATAATTTGATATGCGTTTTGAGTGATGCAGGAAGCTTCGATCAAGGAGAGATATTTAAAGCAGGAAGAATCATGTTGGGTCAGAAAACATGTCAGAAGATTGGATGTTGGGCCGGAGGATCAGTTGACGTATCAATAGAAGGCTTCGGGCCATGGATTCGGGCATCAGGCCAAGAAGAGTGGATATTGCGCCAAGGATATCAGAGTTGTGGAGGTTAACTAGCCGATTGGGCAATAGGCCGCAAGAGAGGATGATGCGCTGAAGAATCAGATGAAGCGTCGATGGACCAATAAAATGTCGGACGATATGATTCATGCTTAGTAATAATTATCTAGATCAAAGTGTGTTTTTATGTATGCAAGATTAACTATGATAGTAAGACATAAAGCAAAATGAAGTCTCAGAGTTAAGGACGCGATTTTGTTGGGAGTTCGAGAGTTCGTTGGAAGTTCGGACGTTCATCGGAAGTTCTATCAGAATCAACCAAGAAGTCCAGGAGCTTGCCAAAGAAACTTGTCGGAACTCACCAAGAAGATCATCGTGAAGTCTAGGAGCTTGCTATGAGTCCGCCGGAACATTACTGAGAGTTTATCGAAAGTTTGCTGGAAGATCGCCGGAAGCTCGCTGGAAGAAACTCGACTTATTTTGCTTAGAACATGTCTTAGGAATCATAGTTAGCACATAATATGAGTTGGGATTGGGAGGTAACTCTATTTGCACATAATGCTGAAAGCCTGGCTGGTGGTGGCACCGCTTGGGAGACTTAGTCTCCCAAGTGGTCTGGGCGGTGGTACCGCTGGTAGTAAATGCTGCCAGTGGTGGTACCGCCCCTATCAAGCGGTGGTACCGCTAGAGCTCAGTCTCCGAGCTTTGTCAGGTGGCGATACCGCCTAGTGTCAGACTAACACTAGCGGTAGTACCACCCATACCCAAGAAACCCAAGATGAGATGTTTTTAGGCTTCAAGTTTAAATCAACTTGAGGTTTATAAATACCCCTCTCATCCCTGATTAAGATAAACAATTATTGAGAGTAAAAAAGGAAAGAAATGCTGTTGCAATCTTGTGTGAACTCCTCTCCTTCTTCTAAGTGTTAGAATAGTTTGAGAGAGGAGTAAGTGGGGTGTAAGGGTTATCTCCTATACCCGGTAAAAGGAGAATTGAGTTGTAAAAGATGGTTGGTCTTCGCTTATTGAAGGAAGATCGATAGTGGATGCCGGTGACCTCGACGGAAGAGGAATTAGTGGAGTGGATATAGGTCACAACGACCGAACCACTATAAAATCTGGTTTATTTTTTCCTTCTTGTAATTTTCTTTTGTAGTAAACTGCCTTTCCTCCTTACTTTGCCTTTACTATGCTTACACTTGTGAACAAGCATTGAATTTCAAGTTATCTTCTGAGTTCGATTTTTATCGTATGAAACATTTTTAGAATCGACGTTTTTATCGCTACACTAATTCACCCCCCCTCTTAATGCCGACTCGTTCCTAATAGTTGGTATCAGAGCCATGTATTTCTCATTTGGTTTAACACCCAAGAGAAATGACTCTCTTCAGCTTTCAAGAGTGTCACTCTCTCATTCGTCCTCTCTTGTTCAATGGGACGGACTACACATATTGGAAAACTTAAATGAGAGTTTTCCTGGTTTCATTAGATTTAAATTTATGGAATATTATCAAAAATGGATTTCAAAGGTCTTCTCTTCCAATGAACCATTGGAATGATTTGGAGAAAAAGATTTTTTCTTTAAATGCGAAAGCTATGAATGCTTTATTTTGCACCTTAGACAAAAAATAAATTTAATCGTGCTTCTATTTATGAAACTATGCATGATATTTGGCATACTCTTGAAATCACACATGAAGGCACTAACAAAGTTAAAGATTCGAAAATTAACTTTTTAATGCATAATTTTGAACTTTTTTTAATGAAGCCAAGTGAAACCATTATTGACATGTAACCCGTTTTACATATGTAATCAATGGTTTAAAAGCACTTGGTAGAAGTTTTTCAGATTTTGAACTTGTAAACAAGATTTTACGTTCTCTTAATAAGAGTTGGGATTCAAAAGTAACGGCTATTCAAGAATCAAAAAACTTGAACTATTTACCAATTAAAGAACTTATAGGGTCTTTGATGACCTATGAAATGACGTGCAATGTACGTGAAGAACTTGAGAACCACCTTCCAAAGAACATGAAAGATTTCGGACTTAGAATAATTGAAGACCACTTGAGCATAAGCTCAAGTGATGGTGAACTTGAACTCCTCACTATAAAATTTAAAAAGTTCATGAAACAAAAATTAACAAACAAAAAGAATGCAACTACTTGCTATGAACACAAGAAAAGGGAAGCACTTTGGGATGAATCGAGCTCCTCCGAAGACGAGGAGAAAATCAACAAAGGTGAGGTGGCAAACTACGCCTTAACGACTTTCTACAATGAGGTAATCAAAACCCCTTTGCCTTATTTCAAAATTATATAATACTTTTCATGAGTTATTTTACTTTAGAAAAATTATTTTTCTTAAAAATTATATGTTAAATAATATAATAAAAATGCTAAAAAAATTGGGATCATGCTTATCTTTCTAGTAATTTTGAAAATGATCATGAAAATTACATGTTTTATGATAAATGAACAAAAATGTTAGACTTAAAGCTAATGATAATTCTATGTATGTTTTTAAGAAGCATTAATGTGCATTATGTTGATTAATCATATTATTTCTCAATTTTTATTGAAGATGATCTATGATTAATGAAATCATGTTTGATTTGAAGTAATGATTTGATATCATGCTTAACGAGTTTATCTTTCAAAATTATGCATGATGATTCTTGCGATTTATGGATTATCGATTTTTACCATAATGAAAGTGGCTATTTTGGTTTTAAAAAGGATGCATGTCTTGTTTGGCATAAAAAGATAAAGGCATGCTTGTATGAAATCAAATCACTTAGATTAAAACAAAAAGGGGGAATGCATATTTTTGAAAATACATCTAAAGCTTTTCGATTTTTCAACAAGTGATTCTTAGTGATGAATCCATCTTATGTAATCTCTTGAAAATGATCTTGATTTGATGATTTGAATTTAAATGTACTTTTTCTTAATTTTTTAAAATTTATAACTTAAGATATCTTATACATGAATCAAGATCTATTATGTTTCTTTTATCCACTTATAAAAGAAGAGATTTGTTGAAATAAATTATGTCTTATGACATTCATGAAAAATTGAGACATTATGCATGAATCGAGTTCTCATGAGAATCTATTTACATTGTCTTCATTAAATTTTCTTGAGAAGATTTTGATTATTTGAATTTGAATGAGTTTTTACCTATTTTGATTCCTCAGAATTACTTGAGATTTGAATTTGAATCATAAAATTTTTTATGCATAAATTGAAATCTTTTTCTTCTACGGTTCCTTTTGCGATTTACTAAAGAAAATATATTTTTAGGAATTGATGACTTAAAATTTTTTTAAAATATCTTTTATTATTTGATTTCGTAAGACTGTATTTTAATTATTTAAGAGGAGATTTATCAAAATAAATCATGTTTTTGGGTATTCACATGATCTCATGATATAATTTTTTTGGCTTTGTATAATTCATTGTATTCTTGAAGTATATCTCATCACCTAATTCTTCTTGATATTCTTCATGTGATGATATGAATGCATGAAATACTCATGATATCGTTTTGATGCTCTAAAATGATATAAATTTGCTAGCTTATGAGTATTATGTATGATATGATGATTGATTTATTTATAGAATCATGCATAGAGTAAGGATGATATGTAATGTTTAAAATTATGCATATTGTAAATTAAAACTATAATGATGTACAAACATATTGAATCATTGATGTAATTATGAATGATGATTTGATATTATGCATATAATACTTTAACTTATGATAAAGATGTATGCAATGATGAAACATTCATGACTAGATTTTTCATCTTTGTTATTTATCCTTTGTCATGATTTAAAAATTTATGTAAAGGGAAAAAAGATATAAAACTGTATTCATCACTTCTTTCTGACAATGATAAAAGGGGAGACAATTAGCTTGCAAGCTAGCTTACACAAGTCAAGAAGATGCAAAAACATGCTAACTTGCACATCTAGCAAAATTTACAAACTTGTATATTTCAAGAAGCAAGAGTTGTTTTCTTGAACATCTCAAAATTGCTAGCTTGCATATTTTAAAATATTATAAAATTATTGCTAGCTTGCATAATAATGAAAATGGAGATTATGTTTAGTATGCAATGATTTGAACTTTTGTGTCTAAATACTTAAAAGTTACACTTCTCCTTTTTGTTGATGACAAAGGGGGAGAAATATGATCATGTTATGCATGATGACGTATTGCAAATATTCATGATGAAATTTACAGTGACATTAATTCAGCTTGAATTCAAGGTTCTGTCAATATGAAATATTGATAGGGGGAGTTAAGGTTAACTCCATCATCAATTGGTTGTCATTATCAAAAAGGGGGATATTATTGAATCTCCTATTTTGATGATGAAACCAATTGATAAGTGTTTATGATTTGATATAATTTGATAAGCAATACAAAATCATCACAATACACATAATTGTTTATACCATACAAGAAATTAATCACTAGATTTAATTCTAACATTTTGTTCATTTATCATAAAACATGTAATTTTCATGATCATTTTCAAAATTACTAGCACGATCCTAATTTTTTATATTTTATTATATTATTAAACATGTAAGTTTTAAGAAAAATAATTAAACTAAATTAAAAATAACTCATTAAAAGCATCATGTAATTTCAAAATAAATTAAAGGTATTTTGATTACCTCATCGTCGAATGCCATTAAGGCATAGTTTGCCACCTCACCTTTGTTGATTTTCTCCTCATCTTCAGAGGAGCTCGATTCATCTTTTGGTAACTTCTTCTTGTGTTTATAGTAAATAGTTTCATTCTTTTTATTCTTTAATTTTTGTTTAATGAACTTTTTAAATTTCATAGTGATGAGTTCAAGTTCACCATCACTTAATCTTATGCTCGAGTGGTCTTCAATTGTTCTTAGTCCGAAATTATTTCTATTCTTTGGAAGGTGGTTTTTAAGTTCTTTTTTTGCCACATTGTTCATTTCATAGGTCATTAAAGGCCCAATTAGTTCTTTGAGTGGAAGATTGTTTAGGTTTTTAGCCTCTTGTATGATAGTTACTTTTGAATCCCAATCTTTAGAAAGAGAACATAAAATTTTATTTACAAGTTCAAAATTCGAAAAACTTTTACCAAGTGATTTTAAACTATTAACGACATCCGTAAAACGAGTGTACATGTCTCCAATAGTCTCGCTTGGTTTTATTTAAAACAGCTCGAAATCATGCATTAAAAAATTAATCTTTGAATCTTTTACTCTGTTAGTGCCTTTGTGTGTGATTTCGAGAGTGTGCCATATGTCAAAAGCCGTTTTGTACATAGAAATTTGATTAAACTCAGTTTTATCCAAAGCGTAAAATAGAACGTTCATAGCTCTAGCATTTAAGGAAAAAGTCTTCTTCTCCAAATCATTCCAATGGTTCATTGGAAGAGAAGAACTTCTAAAACCACTTTCGATAATATTCTATAAATTTAAATCTAAAGAATGCAAGAAAAGTCTCATTCGAGTTTTCCAATAAGTGTAGTTCGTCCCATTGAATAAGGGAGGACGAATGAGAGAGTGACCCTCTTGAAAGCCAAAAAGAGTCATTTCTCTTGGGTGTTAAACCAAATGAGAAATCACGAGGCTCTAATACCAATTGTTAGGAATAGGGGTCGACACTAAGAGGAGGGGTGAATTAGTGCAGTGGTAAAATAATGTCGGTTTAAAAACTTCATTGCGATAAAATCGGTTTCATAAAGATGTTAACTTGAAATTGTACGGAAATGTAGTGAAGGAGGAATTCAATTTACAATAAAGATAAATAGCAAGAAGTAAATGCAAACCAGATTTTAGAGTGGTTCGGTCGTCGTGACCTACATCCACTTCACCGATTCCTCTTCCGTCGAGGCCACTAGTATCCACTATCGGTCATCCTTTAATAGGCGAAGACCAACCACCTTCTTGCACCCCTCTTCTCCTTTTCACAGGTTTAGGAGTCAAACTTTACAAGCACACACACTCCTCTATAACAGAATTCTAAACTTAAAGTGGAGGAGGAAATTTCTCAAGAGATTGCAGTAGTGTTTTCTCACTTTTAAGTTTTCTGTGCTTGGGTTTCTTAACCAGGGATGGGAGGGGTATTTATAGGCCTCAAGTTGATTCAAACTTAGAGCCTAAAAACTTCTCATCCCTGGTTTCCTAGGTCTGGGCGGTACCACCACTTGTCTCATCCCGGGTTTCTTAGGTCCGAGCAGTACCACTACCAGTATCAGTCTAACACTAACACTACACTGGGCGGTACTACCGCCCAGTTTGGTGGTACCACTGCCTGAGAGGCTGTGCTCGGTGGTACCAGCACCCAAACTGGCGGTACCACCGCTTGTAGCCTCTCGGAGGCTGTGTTTGGGCGGTACCACCGCCCAGACCGGTGGTACCATCGCCTGACACAGTCCTGGAGACTGTGCCATGATGGTGCCACCTCTTGGGTCACTGTTTGGGCCTCTCATTGGGCCCAACACAATTCTTACATGGGCCCAACTGACCCATAATTGGGTTGGCCCAAATCCAAACCCAATTACATGCTAACTATAATTCCTAAGACATTTCCTAAGCCAAATAAGTCTGTAAGTCTAGTTTCTTCTGGCGAGCTTCTGACGATCTTCTGGCATGTTAGGATCAAGAGCACTAAGAAGGGGGGGGGGGGTGAATTAGTGTAGCGGAAAACTTTCGACGATTTAAAACGACGTTCGTATGATAAAAACACTTTCGATGAAAAATCATTTTGGAAAGTTCTTCAACTTAAGATTAAGCGAAGTACAGTTGAAGAAAAGCAATGGAGGCAGTTTGCAGTTAATATAGAGAGCATAATGTAAATATAAACCGATATTTAGAGTGGTTTGGTCAATCTTGACCTACATCCACTTCTGGCTTCCTCCTCCGATGAGGTCACCGATGTCCACTAGAGGCCATCCTTCAATAGGCGAAGGCCAACCACTCTTTTACAGCTTTACTCCTTTTGACGGGCTTAGGAGACAACCCTTACAGATTCCCATTCCTCTCTTGAATGATCAAAACTTAGAAGGAAAGAGGGTGAAGAACTTCTAGCATTTTACAACACTTTTAAGCTCTCAAATTCTCAGAATAAATGCAAGCTTTCGATTGCCCTTTCATGCAGAAAGGGTGGGGTTTATATAGGCCCCAATCAGTTTGAATTTGGAGCTCAAAAGTGTCATATCCCAGATTTCTAGAGTCCTAGGGGTACCACTGCCAGAGTTGGGTGGTACTACCACCTAACATTGCTCAGAGACCGAGCTCAGGCAGTACCACCGCCTGACAGGGGTGGTACCACCGCCTGACAGGGGTGGTACCACCGCCTGACTTCGCTTAGAGACCGAGCTTAGGCGGTACCACCGCCTGATTGGGGTAGTAACACCACCTAACTTTGCTCGTAGACCGAGCTCAGGTGTACCACCGCCTGATAGGGGCGGTACCACTGCCTGACTTCACTCGAAGATTGAGGTTCTGGGCGGTGCCACCGCCGGCTAGAAAATCTGGGTCCGAATAGGTTAATCGATTCGGCCCAATTTGGGTCTCTCAAGGGCCCAATTGGCCCCAGATTAAGTTAATGGGATCACCTCCCATTCCTAACTTAAACTTAATGCTAACTACGATATTTAAGACATTAATACTGCAACTCATGTTCCGATGCGTCAATTGCTTCTTCCAACGAGCTTCCGGCGAACATCCGATGAACCCTCGGTGATGCTCCGGCGGACTTCTGGCAACTCCTAGTCTTGCGACGATCCACTTGGTGAGTTCCAACGAGCTTCTTTGGCAAGCTCCTGGACTTCTCGGATTTGTTCCCGTAGAACCTCCGACGACTGTCCGGACTTCCATCGAACTCTCGAACCCCCAACGTGATCATGGTCTTGACTTCGGCGCAACTCCTGTTGCATGTCTTACTGCCATCGTAGTTAATCCTGCACATGTAAAACAAACTTCGATCTAGACAATTAATATTAAGCATTAATCAAGTTATCCAGCATGTCATTGGTCCCTCGATGCTTCATCCGATTCTTCGACGTGTCATCATCTCTTGCGGCCTATTGCCCAATCAGCTAGTTGACTCCGCAACTCCGATATCCTTGGCACAATATCCGCTCTTCTTGGCCTGATGCTCGAATCCATGGCCCGAAGCCTTATGTCGATACGTCGACCGATCCACCGGCCTGACGTCCAATCTTCTGATATGTTCTCTTTCGGCACAACTTGATTTTTCCTGCTTTAATTGTCTCATCTTGATCGAAGAATCCTACGTCACTCAAAATGCAGATTAAAACATCAACACAATTATCAATTGGTTTCATCATTAAAATATGAGATTCAACAATCTCCCCCTTTTTGATGATGAAAACCAATTGATGACGGAGTTAAACTTAGCTCTTGAAGTTTAACCAAACTCCCCCTATCAATATGCCTTATTGATAGAAACTCTGGGATTCAAAAATCCAATCAACATGTCATGATCAAATCATGACATACAATCAACATACTTCTACCCCTTTGTCATCAACAAAAAGGAGAAGTACAATTCTCATGTGTTTAAACATAAATTCAAATTGTTGCATGAAAAACATGAAGTTTTATCATTGTGCAATTTGTAAGCTAGAAAATTTGACAAGTGTTACATCATACTTAAAACATTCAGGCTATCAATTTGTAGATATGAAAGGTAACAAGATAGCACGTTCTACTTCATACAAGCTAGCAAATTTAAAGATGTGCAAGTTGGCATATTTGCTTTTCTTTTCGATAGGCAAGATAGCATTTCTTTATAATGTTCAAGATAGCAAGTTCTACATCATGCTAGCTAACAAATTAAAGATGATCAAGAAAGCAACTCTTGCTTCTTGAAATATGCAAGTTGCAAGCTAGCAAATTTTTACTTCCTTTGCAATATTTGAGCTAGCAATTTTGCTTTCGTTGCCAAGTACAAGTTAGCATGTTTTGCAATTTGAGATAGGCAAGATAGCACTTTTGGTATGTAAATTTATAGTATGCAAGCTATCAAATTTTACATATAAAGAAAGTTAGCAAAATTTTACATCTTTTGAGGTGTGCAAGATGGACTATTTTGTCTCTTTTTGAAATGTGTAACTTAGCAAACATTGCTTCTCTTGAGATTTACAAGATAGCACTTCTTGCTACCTTTTTGAGATTAGCAAGCTAGCAAGTTTACCCTTTTTTTTTTTTCGAATTGTGCAAGCTAGCATATTCTCTTTCTAGCATGTTTTGCTCCTCCTTTGTCATTGTCAAAAAGAAGGGAAGACCCTTTACGTTAATTTCTAAATTATGACAAAGATAAAGTAACAAAGAAGAAAAAATCAAGATGTGAGTGTCAAAATAATTTTTTATCATGAATATTTTATCATTGCATGCATTATTATCATAAGTGTTTCATGCATTCATATCATCACATGAAGAATATTAAAAAGAAAATAATTGGGTGATGAGATAAACATTTCATGAATACAAGGAATTACATAAAAATCATATCATGAAATATTAGAACATGTGAATACCAAAAGGCATGATTTCTTTTTGAAAAACCTCCTTATAAATAATCAAAAGAAAATCTTGGGAGATTGATTAAAGAGAAATCTTGATTCATAATAAAATTTCATATATCGAATATCGAGAAATCAATATATGATTCATAAAATATATCACAAGTTATATTCAAGAGAAAAATCATCATTCATTTTCAATTCATTCAATTTGTCAAATCAACATTTCTTGGGTATCTATGATATCAAAACATGGTTTCAAATCTTCAACATATAACATGCATAAATTCAAAAATCGAAAGGAGAAGGGAAGAATTCAAAGGTACAAAGATTTCAACCATCTTATAAACAAATGAAGGATCAAGTCATGAATCCAAAATTCCATGAATCATTTCAACAAAATGTTGAATCTCGGATTTTGATGATATAATCAATTGGTGGGTTAATTGATCTAATCCATATTATTGAGTTAAGTGTGCAGGATTAACTACGATAACCAGAAAACATAAAGCAAGGATACCGGAGTCGAGCTCGATGGACGTTTAAGAGACCGAAGAATCATCAGAGATGCTGCCGGAACCAACCGAGAAGAAATTGGGAACGTGTCGGAAGTTCGCCGAAGAAATCGTCGGAGGCTCGCGGAGATCACCGAGAAGGCTCGGCTACTCGTTAAAGTCATCACAAAGATTGGGAGCTTGTAGGGAGTCCGTCGGAAGAAGTTCGTCGGAAAGCTCGCCGGAACAAGACTCGACGTTCGCGGATAAAAAAAAAAAACTTGCTTAGGATGTTTTTTTCGTGTTATGTAGTTCACCTGTAATTAGGATTAGGATTAAGAGATAATCCTATATCCTGGTTAGGGGCCAACTGGGCCCAAAGTCAGATTTGGTTTGGGCTAAAATTAAGCCAAACAAATGAATTGGAGAGCCAAGCGGTGGCACCGCCTGACTGGGCGGTGACACCTCCTTGGCTGGGCGGTTGCACCGTCCAGCACCCGAGCGCTGGGCGGTGGCACCGCCTGGCTGGGCGGTGGCACCTCCAACACCGGGAACCCTAAGAGAATTCAAATTTTGGAGCCCAAAATTTGAATCCTCTTGAGGCCTATAAATACCCCTCAAATCTCAGCTGAGGTTACAACTTTTGAGAAGCATTTTGATTGAGAGAAAAGTCTTAGAAAGTCTTAGCAAGTCTTGTTTTCAATTTGCTAGAGAGTTCTCCTCCTTCTTTCTTATTGAAAATTTGTACGAGGTTGAACTGCTTGTAAAAGGTTGTAAGAGGGGTGTTTACCCTTCCATTTCAAGAGATTTGCTAGTGGAAGGTGGGAGCCTCATCGAAGAGGGGCATCGCAAGTGGAGTAGGTCATTTGACCGAACCACTCTAAAAATCGGCGTAATCTCTGGTTTGCATTTTATTATTGTCATTTACATTACTGCAAATCTTCTTACTGCTTTAGTTCCTTATTACCCTTGCTGCGCAACTTTAAGAATACGCTTTCAAGTTAAACTTTTCAAGTTCCGTTCTTATCATACGAAAGATTTTGTTAAAATCGAAGTTTTAATCCGCTGCACTAATTCACCACCCCCCTCTTAGTGTCGCTCCGATCCTAACAAGTGGTATCAGAGCAAGGTTATCTCTAATATTTGGTTTAATACCCAAGAGAGATGGCTTACTCCGGCATGCAAGAGGGCCATTCTATTGCACGACCACCTTTGTTTAATGGGTCGGATTACACATATTGGAAGACACGCATGAGGATCTTCCTCATTTCTATGGACTTTGAGCTTTGGTCTATTATCGAGAATGGATTTCAAAAATCTTCTCTTCCGATGAGCGAATGGAATGAATCGGAGAAGAAGGTTTTTGCTTTAAATGCAAAGGCTATGAATGCCTTGTTTTGTGCATTAGACAAAAACGAATTTAATCGTGTTTCAATGTGTGATTCGGCTTTTGATATTTGGAGAACTCTTGAGGTCACTCATGAAGGCACTAGCCGAGTGAAAGAGTCCAAAATCAACATCCTTGTGCACTCTTATGAACTTTTCCGAATGAAACCAAGTGAGTCCATCGGAGACATGTACACCCGGTTTACGGATGTCATCAATGGACTCAAAGCTCTTGGTAAAGAATTTACTAACTTTGAATTAGTAACTAAAATCTTAAGATCCCTCCCTAAAAGTTGGGATCCAAAAGTTACGGCCATTCAAGAGGCCAAAGACCTTAAAGCATTCCCTCTTGAAGAACTCATTCGGTCTCTAATGACCTACGAAATGACATGTCAAGCTCATGACGAGCTCGAGAACCCCCTTCCAAAGAACAGGAAGGATATGGCACTCAAATCACAAGAAGACCACTTGAAAGGAACATCAAGTGATGAGGACAGTGACAATGACATTGCACTTTTGACTCAAAAATTTAAAAAATATTTAAGAAAGAACAAATTTAAAAATAATACAAAAAATAAATTTGAACAAAAGAAGGACCAAGTGATTTGCTATGAATGCAAAAAACCGGGACACTATAAGAACGATTGTCCTCAAGCCAAAAAGAGAACATCAAAGAAGAAGGCGTTCAAGGCAACGTGGGATGATTCAAGCGCATCCGAAGAAGAGGAGTCCAACACCGAGCAAGTTGCTCATTACGCGCTAATGGCGTTAGGAGAAGAGGTATGTGATTTATTTAATGAAGATTTATCTTTTGAAGAACTATCTATCGCTTTTCATGAATTATTTGATGAATGTAGAACTGTTAGCAAGAAGTTAAGTATCTTAAAGAAAGAGCATGCTTTGCTACAAGATAAGTTTGATAGTCTTCAAACTCCTCCATGCTCTAAGTGTGAGCACTTAGAAGCTTTAAAAAATGAAAATTTGCTTCTTAAGGAAACCTTAAAAGGATTAAACAAGTTTAAGGTTGGTAGCAAAGGATTAGATATGATCCTTGCACACAAGGGTCACATCGCAAATAGAAATGGAATTGGATTTGTAAAAGGATTACATCAAAATCCTACCACATTCATAAAAGGACCTACATTACATGTTTCCTCTTATATGAAATGCAACTTTTGTTGCAAATCCGGACATATTGCCTACAAATGCCCATTTAGGAAAATTAGTTCACAAAAATTAATATGGGTTCCTAAAGGAACTATAAAGGATTCAATCATAAATAACAAAGTTAGTGGGTCAATTTTTGAGGCACCCAAAATCAAATGGGTACCTAAAAATCATCATCTTTTGTAGACAAACCCACAAGCTAGGAGCAAGAGATGGTATCTCGATAGTGGATGCTCAAGACATATGACTGGAGATCCATCTCATTTCTCTATGCTCACTACCAAAGAAGAAGGGTACGTTACCTTCGGAGACAACAACAAGGGCAAAATCATTGGCAAGGGAACTATTGGTAACAAATTTAATTTTTTCATTGATGATGTCTTACTAGTTGATGGATTGAAACATAATCTCTTGAGTATTAGTCAACTATGCAATAAAGGTTATATCGTTAGATTTGAATCAAATATGTGCATTATTGAAAAACCAAATCATAACATGACTATGATTGCTTTAAAACAAAATAATGTCTATACCATCAATCTTGATGAACTAAGTAATGAAATGTGTTTCTCCGCCGTAAATGATGATGCTTGGCTTTGGCATAGGAGATTAGGCCATGCAAGCATGAAAACAATATCTAAGATCTCATCTCAAGAATTAGTACGAGGAATTCCAAATATAAAGTTTATTAAGGACAAAGTATGCGATGCATGTCAACTAGGCAAACAAATAAAAACAAGCTTCAAACCAAAAAATCAAATTAGCACCACTAGACCATTACAATTGATCCATTTGGACTTATTTGGACCAATTAATACAACAAGTCTAGGTGGAAGCAAATATGCTTTTGTGATTGTGGATGACTACTCTAGATATACTTGGACCTATTTCTTAGCTCACAAAAGTGATTGCTTCAAGTGTTTCTCTAAATTTTGTAAACTCACTCAAAACGAAAAAGGCTTCGTGATTTCATCAATTCGGAGTGATCACGGTGGTGAATTTCAAAACCATGACTTTCAAAATTTTTGCGAAGTTAATGGATACAATCACAACTTCTCAACTCCAAGAAATCCTAAACAAAATGGTATAGTTGAAAGAAAAAATAGAAACCTACAAGAAATGGCAAGAACTATGTTAAATGAACATAGTTTACCAAAATATTTTTGGGCCGAAGCTGTAAATACGGCTTGTTACATCATGAATAGAGTTCTAATAAGACCATCTCTATCAAAAACTCCCTATGAATTATGGAATAACAAAAAACCAAATATTTCTTATTTTAAAGTTTTTGGTTGTAAATGCTTTATTTTAAATGAAAAGGATGCCTTAGGTAAATTTGATGCTAAATCCGATAAAGGCATCTTTCTTGGCTACTCTTCCGTTTCTAAGGCTTTTCAGATTTTTAATAAAAGAACCTTAGTAATAGAAGAGTCTATTCATGTAGTTTTTAATGAAATTTCCGATTTAAAGAAAAATAATTTTGATGATGATCTTGGTTTTGATAATTTGAATTTAAATGAACCCTCTCCTCAAAATAGCCATTTGAATGCATCTTCTTCCGAAATTTCTTTACCAAAAGAATGGAAGTATGTAGATGCTCATCCAAAAGAGCAAATTATAGGAGATACAACAAAAGGGGTTCAAACTCGTTCTTCTTTCAAAAATTTCTGTGCTAACGCCGCTTTCCTTTCTCAAATTGAACCTAAATGCATTGACGAAGCCTTAAAAGATGATTTTTGGGTCATTGCAATGCAAGAAGAATTGAACCAATTTGAGAGGAATGAGGTATGGAAGCTTGTTCCTAGACCAAGTGACCACTTAGTCATAGGTACTAAGTGGGTCTTTAGAAACAAGCAAGACGAAAATGGTATCGTGGTTAGAAACAAGGCTAGATTAGTGGCCAAAGGTTTCAACCAAGAAGAAGGTATCGATTATGAAGAAACCTTCGCTCCCGTGGCTCGATTAGAAGCCATAAGGATGCTCCTTGCCTATGCTAGTAGTAATAATTTTAAAATATTTCAAATGGATGTTAAAAGTGCTTTCTTGAATGGTTTTATTTCCGAAGAAGTATTTGTCGAACAACCTCCCGGATTTGAAAATTCTCTTCTTCCTAATCATGTATTCAAATTGACCAAGGCCCTCTATGGCTTGAAACAAGCTCCTAGAGCTTGGTACGAAAGGCATAGTTCCTTTCTTATTTTAAATAATTTTACTAAAGGCAAGGTTGATACTACATTGTTTATTAAACATTTTGAAAATAATTTTCTTATTGTGCAAATTTATGTTGATGATATTATTTTTGGCTCTTCGGATGAATCACTATGTGAATCATTTGCCAAATGTATGAGTCTTGAATTTGAAATGAGTTTAATGGGTGAATTAACCTTCTTTTTGGGATTACAAATCAAACAACTTAGTGATGGTATATTTCTTAACCAATCTAAATATACATTAGAATTGTTAAAACGATTTAACATGGATAATTCAAAAGTAATAAACACCCCTATGAGTACTGCGACTAAGTTAGATATGGATGAAAATGGTGAAAGTTTCGATCAAAAAACATATAGGGGAATGATAGGTAGTCTACTCTACCTCACCGCGACTAGACCGGATATTATGTTTAGTGTAGGACTTTGCGCTAGGTTTCAATCTAATCCTAAATTATCTCATCTTAAGAGTGTTAAAAGAATATTTAGGTATCTTAAAGGAACTCCAAATTTAGGATTGTGATATCCAAAATCTGAAAAATTCGATCTAATAGCTTATGCAGATGCCGATTTTGGCGGATGCAGGATAGATAGAAAAAGTACATCCGGAACATGTCAATTTTTAGGACATGCACTTGTTTCTTGGACTTCCAAGAAACAAAATTCAGTTGCACTATCTACGGCGGAAGCCGAATACATTGCTGCAAGTGCATGTTCTGCACAAGTAATTTGGATGAAAAATACATTAGAAGACTTTGGAATTCACTTTGAAAATATTCCCATAAAATGCGATAATACTAGTGCCATATGCCTTACTAAAAATCCAATTCAGCACTCTAGAACTAAGCACATCGACGTTAGGCATCATTTCATACGCGATCATGTCCTTAACAATGATGTTGTTCTAGAATTCATTGACACAAAGCATCAATTAGCAGATATATTTACAAAAGCTTTGAATGAAGACCAATTTGAATTCATCCGAAGGGAATTAAGCATGCTAAATTGTCCCTAAAATGAACTTCACAAAAAGGACTCGTTCTTTTCCCTTCGTTTATGAATTTGAATTATTTCTTCCTCTTCAATTCAAAATGATCCATTAAAGTATAACTTATGATCTTGAGGGAAGAAGCTAAACAAAAGGAAGGAAGAAAATTTTTTTTTCTTTCCTCCGCGTGATGCTAGCGGTGGCACCGCCAGATCCGGCGGTGACACCGACCAGTTTGGCGGTGATACCGACCGAGTAACCCTTTTAACCCGAGGGGTTAGGGCCGGCGGTGACACCGCCCCCAACCCGAAGAAAAACCTCTCAAAAACCCTCTCCCATTCCCTCTAACCCTCATTCTAACTCTAAGAAACATTGGAGAAGGATTCTTGGTGGTCCAAGCTTTCCATCTCTCAACATAATCTCCACAAGGTAACACTTGAAATCCCTCTTTTCTTTTCTCTTTCTCTTGCTTATTTTTCACAATTTCATCATCATCTTGTCTAGAAAATAGCTCCTAAAAGATCAAAAGGAATAAGGATTGAAGGAGATTCATATAACCATGACCTTTTTAGATCAAAAGAGGTAGCCCTTAGCTTTCCAAAATTTGAAACAGATGTGTCCATAAGGGAAAATACGTTGATTTGGATGAACTAGAGGACTTAGATCCCATTAGGTGGTTTGCACACCTAGAAGCTCTACCTCTACTACAAATAGAGGAATCAATCTATCCACGGTTAGTGAGATTGTTCTATGCCAACCTATATGAGGACAATGATAGCCTAAGCACTTACATTCTAGGAACACCCATTAGAATATTTGACAGCACCATTTGTGAGCTAATTGGCATAACTGAAAAAGATAGGGGATGCTATTTTAAAGGTAAATGGGACGTCAAAACCATAGGAGCAACCTATACCGAAGCCGTGAAAACAATTTTTGCAAATCCAAACCTTGACTTCCTACCCAAGAGCTGTGAACACTTACTGCCTTTCAACTCTAAAATTCTTCATCACATTATCACAAGCATCATATTCCCCAAACAATTTCATCTTGACGAAATAAGTCAAATAGAGATAGGAACCATGTATTGGATTATGACCGGTCAACATAATTGTTTTGGGTACTTAATTCGCCAACACATGCAGGATATTATGACTAAAGATACTATATTGTCATATGGGAGGTTAATCACTAGAATTCTTCATGCCTATGACATTTGCATTCCACCCGATGAAGAATCTATTCAAAATGATCGATATAACATAATAAATAAAAACCTGCTGAAAAGACTTAGGTGCACTTTTAGCAATGGCATATGGGTTAGGCAGCCTAGAAGGATGGATCCAATTCCTACACCAATAGAACAACCCGAAACACCAATTCTTAAGGGAAATGAATCTCCTCCTCCTAGTCCCTTTGGCGCAGCACCTTCAGCTCCTGTTTCCTCCTCTGAAGATATCATTATGGCGGAGCTATCTCAGATCAAATCACAGCAAGAACAAATTCAGAATCAACAAGTTGAAATTTTGAAGACACTACGACAGATGAATGAAAAAATAGATATCATGTATCAGCACTGTGGATTACCTCCTAAGGATTAAATTGATGTATCTTTTTATTCTGTTCTGTTTGCTTTTAACAACAAGTTCAAGTTTGTCATCGATTGAACGATAACTGATCTTTCCTTTTAGATAACTACTGTCTTAATCTGCATAGATGATGATGTCTTTTGGATAAACTATTTCTGGCAAATTTGAATGATGAACTTTGATAAATGCTAAACCTTTTTCTATGATCATCAATTAGCTGGCTTGTCTCTTTTTGTTGATGACAAAGGGGGAGAAGTGATGACTTACACCAGAACGATAGCATGACTAATATGAATTACAAAAACTTGTGTGATATGAATGTCTTATATGACTTGCAAATCCTTGAAAATATCACAAGATTGATATCATGAAATTTATATTGAAAATCTTTATCTTCTGTCGTAGCAAAATTCGTCCCTTATTATTTAACTTATGATTTTCATCGAAGTTTCGTACTTACTATTGTTTAATGAGGATAACGATAAGTTCTACGATTAGAACTTATCGGGTTATGCTTGAATCCAATGGGATGGAATTCAAGTGTTTTTTATCTTCTCATAATATGGCATATAGATAGGGGGAGTTATGTTTAACTCCGTCATCAATTGATTGTCATCATCAAAAAGGGATTATTGAATCTCGGATTTTGATGATATAATCAATTGGTGGGTTAATTGATCTAATCCATATTATTGAGTTAAGTGTGTAGGATTAACTACGATAACCAGAAAACATAAAGCAAGGATACCGGAGTCGAGCTCGATGGACGTTTAAGAGACCGAAGAATCATCGGAGATGCTGCCGGAACCAACCGAGAAGAAATCGGGAACGTGTCGGAAGTTCGCCGAAGAAATCGTCGGAGGCTCGCGGAGATCACCGAGAAGGCTCGGCTACTCGTTAAAGTCATCACAAAGATTGGGAGCTTGCAGGGAGTCCGTCGGAAGAAGTTCGTCGGAAAGCTCGCCGGAACAAGACTCGACGTTCGGGGTTAAAAAAAAAAAAACTTGCTTAGGATGTTTTTTTTGTGTTATATAGTTCACTTGTAATTAGGATTAGGATTAAGAGATAATCCTATATCCTGGTTAGGGGCCAACTGGGCCCAAAGTCAGATTTGGTTTGGGCTAAAATTAAGCCAAACAAATGAATTGGAGAGCAAGGCAGTGGCACCGCCTGGCTGGGCGGTGACACCTCCTTGGCTGGGCGGTTGCACCGTCCAGCACCCGAGCGCTGGGCGGTGGCACCTCCAGCACCGGGAACCCTAAGAGAATTCAAATTTTGGAGCCCAAAATTTGAATCCTCTTGAGGCCTATAAATACCCCTCAAATCTCAGCTGAGGTTACAACTTTTGAGAAGCATTTTGATTGAGAGAAAAGTCTTAGAAAGTCTTAGCAAGTCTTGTTTTCAATTTGCTAGAGAGTTCTCCTCCTTCTTTCTTATTGAAAATTTGTAAGAGGTTGAACTGCTTGTAAAAGGTTGTAAGAGGGGTGTTTACCCTTCCATTTCAAGAGATTTGCTAGTGGAAGGTGGGAGCCTCATCGAAGAGGGGCATCGCAAGTGGAGTAGGTAATTTGACCGAACCACTCTAAAAATCGGCGTAATCTCTGGTTTGCATTTTATTATTGTCATTTACATTACTGCAAATCTTCTTACTGCTTTAGTTCCTTATTACCCTTGCTACGCAACTTTAAGAATACGCTTTCAAGTTAAACTTTTCAAGTTCCGTTCTTATCGTACGAAAGATTTTGTTAAAATCGAAGTTTTAATCCGCTGCACTAATTCACCCCCCCCCCCCTCTTAGTGCCGCTCCGATCCTAACACAAATCTCCTTTTAAATAATCAAAATGATCATCAAAGGAAATCTCATGTTATTCCAAGAAATTAAGATCATGATTTTGGTAAAACTCATTTCAAATTCAAATCATCAAAATCATTTATATGGTTCATAAAATTCATAACATAAGTAGATTCATGATTTCATTGATAATATATTCCCCCCCCCCCTTTTTTTAAATGTTTCATTTTAAGTGATTGATTTAATGTTTGCATGCTTTTTCATTTATGTCAAATAAAAATATGCATCATCGTTTAGGATTGAAAAATGAATTTCATCATAAAACCATCAAGATCAATAAATCACAAAAATTATCATGTATAACTTTAAAAGCTCATCCATAAAAATGTTAATTATGGTATCAAAATATTTAATATTTTCATTACATCATTATGCATTACTTCAAATCAAACATGATTTTATTTAATCAAAATCGAGAAATAACAATGGAAATCAACATAATATACATTATTGCTTCTTAACCACATATAGCATGATTTCATAAGGTATTTTTAATCAAAATCATTTTGGTTATCATAAACATGTAATTTTCATGATTATTTTTAAAATTACTAGAATGATAAGCATGATTCCTAATTTTTACATTTTTATTATTAAATTATTAAACTTATAATTTTCAAGAAAATTAATTCTAAACTAAAAAAAAGGAAAATGCATCATGAAAAATATCATGTAATTTCGAAATAAATTAAAGGCATTTTGATTACCTCATCGTCAAATGCCATTAAGACGTAGTTTGCCATCTCTCCTTTCTTGATTTTCTCCTTATCTTCTGAGGAGCTTGATTCATCCCAATTTTTGTTATTCTTCTTGCGTTCAAAGCAAGTAGTTGCGTTCTTTTTTATTTTTAAATTTTTGTTTCATAATTTTCATTGAAAGTTCGAGTTCACCATCACTTGAGCTTATGCTTGAGTGGTCTTCAAATGTTCTATGTCTCAAATTCTTCCTGTTCTTTGGAAGGTGGTTCTCAAGTTCTTCACGTGCATTGCATGTTAATTCATAGGTCATTAAAAACCCTATTAGTTCTTCGAGAGGGAAATGGTTCAAATCTTTTGATTCTTGAATAGCGATTACTTTTGAATCCTAAGTTTTATTAAGAGAATGCAAAATCTTGTTAACAAGTTCAAAATCTGAAAAACATTTGCCAAGAGCTTTTAAACCATTGACGACATCCATAAAACCAGTGTACATGTCAACAATGGTTTCGCTTGGCTTTATTCGGAAAAGCTCGAAATCATGCATTAAAAAATTAACTTTAGAATCCTTAACACTACTTGTGCCTTCGTGTGTGATTTCAAGAGTATGCCATATGTCGAAAGCCGATTCGCAAGTAGAAACCCGATTAAACTCGATTTTGTCTAAGGCCCAAAATAGAGCGTTCATAGTTCTAGCATTTAAAGAAAATGTCTTCTTCTCCAAATCATTCTAATCTTTCATTGGAAGAGAAGACCTTTTAAAACCGGATTCGACAATGTGCCATAAATTCAAATCCAATGAAAGCAAAAAAACTCTCATTCGAGTTTTCCAATAAGTGTAGTCTGTCCTATTGAAAAAGGCAGGAAGAATGAGAGTGACCCTCTTGGTTGCCAAAAAGAGCCATTTCAATTTGGGTGTTAAACCAAATATGAAAAATAAGGCTCTAATACCAATTATTAGGATCAAGAGCACTAAGAGGGGGGGGGGGGGGGGGGGTGAATTAGTGTAGCGGAAAACTTTCGACAATTTAAAATAATGTTCATACGATAAAAACACTTTCGATGAAAAACCATTTCGGAAAGTTCTTTAACTTAAGATTAAGCGAAGTACAGTTGAAGAAAAGTAATGGAGGCAGTTTGCAGTTAAATAGAGAGCAGAATGTAAATGCAAACCGAGGTTTAGAGTGGTTCGGTCAATCTTGACCTACATCCACTTTTGGCTTCCTCTTCCGATGAGGTCACTGACGTCCACTTGAGGCCTTCCTTCATTAGGCAAAGGCCAACCACCCTTTTACAGCTTTACACCTTTTAACGGGCTTAGGAGACAACCCTTACAGATTTCCACTCCTCTCTTGAATGATCAAAACTTAGAAGGAAAGAGGGAGAAGAACTTCTAGCATTTTACAACACTTTTAAGCTCTCAAATTCTCAGAATAAATGCAAGCTTTCTATTGCCCCTTCATACAAAAAGGGTGGAGTTTATATAGGCCCCAATCAGTTTGAATTTGGAACTCAAAAGTGTCATCTCTCGGATTTCCGGGGTCCTGGCGGTACCACCGCCAGAGCTGGGCGGTACTACCGCCTGACACTGCTCGGAGACCGAGCTCAGGCAGTACCACCACTTGACAAGGGTGTTCCACTGCCTGACTTTGCTCGGAGATCGAGATTATGTTGTATCGTCGCCTGACAGGGACGGTACCACCGCCTGACTTCGCTCGGAGACTGAGCTTCTAGGCGGTGCCACCATTGGCTCTAGTAGTGCCATCGCTGGCTAGGAAATCAAGGTCCGAATGGGCTGATCCATTTGGCCCAATTTGGATCTATCAAGGGCCCAATTAGCCCTAGATTAAGTTAATGAGATCACCTCCCATTCCTAACTTAATCTTCATGCTAACTACGACATTTAAGACATTAATATTCTAACTCATGTTCTGGTGCGTCAATCACTTCTTTCGGTGAGCTTCTGGCGAACTTTCGGTGAACATCCGATGAACCCTCGGCGATGCTCCGGCCGACTTCTGGCAAACTCCTGGACTTGCGATGATCCACTTGGTGAGTTCCGACGAGCTTCTTTAGCAAGCTCCAGGACTTCTCAGATTTGTTCCCGTAGAACCTCTGATGACCGTCCGGACTTCTATCGAACTCTCGAACCCCCAACGTGATCATGGTCTTGACTCCGGCGCAACTCCTGTCACATGTCTTACTGCCATCATAGTAAATCCTACACATATAAAACAAACTTCGATCTAGACAATTAATACTAAGCATTAATCAAGTTGTCTGGCATGTCATTGGTCCCTCGACGCTTCGTTCGATTCTTCGGCGCATCATTCTCTCTTACAGCCTATTGCCCAATTGGCCAGTTGACTCCACAACTCCGATATCCTTGGCGCAATATTTGCTCTTCTTGGCCCGATGCCTGAATCCATGACCCGAAGCCTTTTGTCGATACGTCGACCGATCTACCGGCCCGACGTCCAATCTTCTGACATGTTCTCCTCTAGCACAACTTGATTTTTCCTACTTTAATTGTCTCATCTTGATTGAAGCATCCTACGTCACTCAAAATGCATATTAAAACATCAACACAATTATCAATTGGTTTCATCATCAAAATATGAGATTCAACACGGCGAACTTCCGACGATCTCTCGGCAATGTTCCAGCGGACTCCCAGCAAGCTCCTGGACTTCACAACGATCATCTTGGCGAGTTCTGACGAGCTTCTCTAGCAAGCTCCGGGACTTCTCGGTAGAACTTCCGACGAACATCCGGACTTCTGATGAACTCTCAAACTCCCAATGAAATCGTGTCCTTGACTCCGGGGCTTCATTTTGCTTCATGCCTTGCTATCATAGTTAATCATGCACATGTAAAACACACTTCGATCTAGAAACTAAACATTAGTCATGTTGTCTAGCATGTCATTGGTCCCTCGACGCTTCGTCTGATTCTTCGGTGCATCGTCCTCTCTTGCGGCCTGTTGCCCAATCGGCTAGTTGACTCTGCAACTCCGATATCCTTGTGCAATATCGGCCAGTTGACTCCACAACTCCGATATCCTTGGCACAAGATCCACTCTTCTTAGTCCGATGCCCGACTCTATGGCCCGAAGCCTTCTGTTGATACGATGACAACCAATTGATGACGGAGTTAAAACAAACTCCCGGAGTTTAAACAAACTCCCCCTATCAATATGTTATATTGATAGAACTCTTAGATTCAAAAATTCAAGTAACATGTTATGATTAAAAACATGCATACTATTAACATACTTCTCTCCTTTTGTCATCAACAAAAAGGAGAAGTGTAGTTTTCATTTGTTTGAGATACAAGATCATAAATCTCTTGAGATTTATCATAAATCTCTAGTTTTATCATCATGAAAGCTAGCAAATTTAAAGATATGCAAGTTGGCATATTTGCTTTTCTTTACGATGTTCAAAACTAGCAAGTTTTTGAAAAGTATAAGATAGCACCATTTTTGTATTTTCTTGAAATGTGTAACTTAGCAAAATTCACAATATAGCATCATTATTTCTTCTCTTTTGAGAAGTGCAAGCTTATCAATTTTGCTTTCTAGTAAGCTTTGCTCCCCCTTTATCATTTTCAAATAGAAGGGAAGAATACAATGTTGTAATTCTTTTCCCTTTACATCAATTTCCAAATCATGACAAAGGTCAACAACAAAAATGAATGTCAAAAGATCATATCTCATTTTTGACAAGTTTCTTCTTTTTGTAAATAGAAAGCATGATAAGAAATGATCTTAATTCAAAAAGAAAACTCAAGTTATAATTCAGGAATTAACAAGAATCATGATTCATTTGATAAAAAGATTGTTGATTTATACATTTAAACCAACATCACTTCAACTCATCATACATAATTTCAAAATGTAAAATCATCATGATACAAACATTTGTGTTCAAAACCTTTATCATTACTCCCATGCATGATAATAAAGCATTTATGATATCAAGTTTTCAAGGTATGCACAATTTCACATTAAGCATGATATCAAACCTCTTAACATTTTCATTAAGACATCAAGCATGGTTTCATTAGACATAAATCATTTTCAATCAAAATCAGAAATCAATACGGAAATCAATATGATACACATTATTGTTTCTTTAGACAAAAGATTTGATTTATCTTTTTATATGATTGATTTTATATAAGTATGCTCAAATTTTTCATATGAAAGCCATCCAACAAAACTTGAAAAGCAATACAAAATCATCACAATACACATAATTGTTTATACCATACAAGAAATTAATCACTAGATTTTCATTTATCATAAAACATACAATTTTCATGATCATTTTCAAAATTACTAGCATGATCCTAATTTTTTAAATTTTCATTATATTATTAAACATGTAATTTTTAAGAAAAATAATTAAACTAAATTAAAAATAACTCATTAAAAGCATCATATAATTTCGAAATAAATTAAAGATATTTTGATTACCTCATCATCAAATGCCATTAAGCCATAGTTTGCCACGTCGCCTTTGTTGATTTTCTCCTCATCTTCGGAGGAGCTCGATTCGTCTTTTGGTAACTTCTTCTTGCGTTCATAGTAAGTAGTACCGTTCTTTTTATTCTTTAATTTTTGTTTAATGAACTTTTTAAATTTCATAGTGATGAGTTCAAGTTTACCATTACTTGAGTTTATGCTCGAGTGGTCTTCAATTGTTCTTAGTCCGAAATCCTTCCTATTCTTTGGAAGGTGGTTCTCGAGTTTTTTTTTTGCCACATTGTTCATTTCATAGGTTATTAAAGACCCAATTAGTTCTTTGAGTGGAAGGTTGTTTAGGTTTTTAGCCTCTTGTATGGTAGTTACTTTTAAATCCCAATCTTTAGAAAGAGAACGTAAAATTTTGTTTACAAGTTCAAAATCTGAAAAACTTTTACCAAGTGATTTTAAACTATTGATGACATCTGTAAAACGGGTATACATGTCTCTAATAGTCTCGCTTGGTTTCATTTGAAACAGCTCGAAATCATGCATTAAAAAATTAATCTTTGAATCTTTTACTCTATTAGTGCCTTCGTGTGTGATTTCGAGAGTGTGCCATATGTCAAAAGCCATTTCGCACATAAAAATTCGATTAAATTCAGTTTTATCCAAAGCGCGAAATAAAGCATTCATAGCTCTAGCATTTAAGGAAAAAGTCTTCTTCTCCAAATCATTCCAATGGTTCATTGGAAGAGAAGACCTTCTAATATAGCTTTCGATAATATTCCATAAATTTAAATCTAATGAAAGCAAGAAAACTCTCATTTGAGTTTTCCAATAAGTGTAGTCCGTCCTATTGAATAAGAGAGGACGAATGAGAGAGTGACCCTCTTGAAAGCTGAAAAGAGACATTTCTCTTGGGTGTTAAACCAAATGAGAAATCATGAGACTCTGATACCAATTGTTAGGAACAGGGGTCGGCACTAAGAGTGGGGGTGAATTAGTGCAGTAGTAAAATAACGTCGGTTTAAAAACTTTGTTGCGATAAAATCCAGTTTCATAAAGATGTTAACTTAAAATTGTACGGAAACGTAGTGAAGGAGGAATTCAATTTGTAATAATAAAAAATAGCAAGAAGTAAATGCAAACCAGATTTTAGAGTGGTTCGGTCGTCGTGACCTACATCCACTTCGCCGATTCCTCTTCCGTCGAGGCTACCGGCATCCACTATCGGTCTTCCTTCAATAGATGAAGACCAACCACCTTCTTACACCCCTCTTCTCCTTTTCACAGGTTTAGGAGTCAACCTTTACAAGCACATACACACTCCTCTCTAACAGAATTCTAAACTTAGCATGGAGGAGGGAATTTCTCAAGAGATTGCAGCAATGTTTTCTCACTTTTAAATTCTCTATGCTTGTGTTTCTTAACCAGGGATGAGAGGGATATTTATAGGCCTCAAGTTGATTCAAACTTAGAGCCTAAAAATATCTCATCCCGGGTTTCCTAGGTCCAGGCGGTACCATCGCCTGCTCTGGGCGGTACCACCGCCAGTGTCAGTCTAACACTGACACTGCACTGTGTGGTACTACCACCCAATCTAGCGGTACCACTACCTGGCAGGCTGTGCTGGGCGGTACCACCATCCAAATTGTCGGTACCAATGTCCAAACTGGCGGTACCATCGCCTGCAGCCTCTTGGAGGCTGTGTCTGGGTGGTACCATCGCCCATACCGATGGTACCACCGCCTGACACAGTCTCGGAGACTATGCCACGACGATGCCACCTCTTGGGTCACTATTTGGGCGTCTCATTGGGCCCAACACAATCCTTACATGGGCCCAACTGGCCCATAATTGGGTTGGCCCCAATCCAAACCTAATTACGTGCTAACTACGATTCCTAAGACATTTCCTAAGCTAAACAAGTCCGTAAGTCTAGTTTCTTCCAGCGATCTTCTAGCGAACTTCTGATGATCTCTCGACAATGTTCCAGTGGACTCTCGGTAAGCTCCTAGACTTCACAACGATCTTCATAGCAAGTTCCGACGAGCTTCTCTAGTAAGATTCGGGACTTCTTAGCAGAACTTCCGACGAACATCCAGACTTCCGACGAACTCTCGAACGCCCAACGAAATCATATCATTGACTCCGGGACTTCATTTTTCTTCATGCCTTGCTATCGTAGTTAACCCTATACATGTAAAACACACTTCGATCTAGACAATTAATACTAAGCATTAATCATGTTGTCCAACATGTCATTGGTCCCTCGACGCTTCGTCTAATTCTTCGGCACATCGTCCTCTCTTGCGGCCTATTGCCCAATTGGCCAGTTGACTCTGCAACTCTGATATCTTGGTGCAATATCTGCTCTTCTTGGCCTGATGTCCGAATCCATGGTCCAAAGCCTTCTGTCGATACGTCGATCGATCCTCCGGCCCGACGTCCAATCTTCTAACATGTTTTCCTCTGGCCCAACATGATTCTTCTTGCTTTAATTGTCTCATCTTGATCGAAGTATCTTGAATCACTCAAAACATAGATCAAATCATAAACACTTATCAATTGGTTTCATCATCAAAATATGAGATTCAACAAGGAGTAAGTGGGGGTGTAAGGGTTATCTCTTAAACCCGGTAAAAGGAGAATCGAGTTGTAAAAGGTGGTTAGTCTTTGCCTATTGAAGGAAGACCAATAGTGGATACCAGTGGCCTTGACAGAAGAGAAATCGACAGAGTGGATGTAGGTCACAATGACTGAACCACTATAAAATCTAGTTTGCATTTTCCTTCTTGCAATTTACTTTTGTAGAAAACTGCCTTTGCTCCTTACTATGCTTTTACTATGCCTACACTTACGAACAAGCATTGAGTTTCATGTTATCTTCCGAGTTCAATTTTTATCATATGAAATATTTTTAGAACCGATGTGTTTACCGCTACACTAGTTCACCCTCCCCTCTTAGTGTCGACTCATTCCTAACAATAACTAGCTGAGCTACATGACTCAAGCAAAGACTAGACTTGTTGATCGAGGTATCCAACTCGGGCATAGGCTTGACTGGTTCATTGAGACGTTGCTTGAGCGATAACTGGCAGAGCTACATGACTCGGGCAAAGACTAGACCGGTTGACCGAGGTACCTAACTCGAGCATAGGCTTGACTAGTTCGCCAAGACATTGCTCGAGTGATAACTGGCCAGGCTACATAGCTCGGGCATGTTGGTATTAGAGCAATGTTATTCTCTATTTGGTTTAAAACCTAAGAAAGATGGCTTTTGTCGGCAATCAAGAGGGTCTTTCTATCACTCATCTTTTTATGTTTAATGGGACGGACTACACGTATTGGAAAACTAGAATGAGAATTTTTTCGTTTTCTATGGATTTCGAATTGTGGAACATTGTTGAAAACAGTTTTGAGAAGTCATCTAAACCAATGAACGAATGAAATATTTTGGAAGAGAAGACACTCTTTGAATGCTAAAGCGATAAATGCTTTATTTTGTGCTCTTGGTAAAATGAATTTAATCAAGTTTCTATATGTAAAACTGCATATGAGATTTGGCACACACTTGAAGTTACACACGAAGGCAGAAGTAGGGTTAAAAAGTAAAAAATTAATCGTTTAGTTCATAGCTATAAGTTGTTTTGTATAAAACTAAGTGAGACTATTGGAGACATGTACACCCATTTTATGGATGTCATTGTTGAATCTCGTATTTTGATGATGAAACCAATTGATAATTGTTTATGATTTTAACCTACGTTTTGAGTGATGTAGGATGCTTTGATTAGAATGGGACAATTAAAGTAGGAAGAATCATATTGTGTCGGAGGAAAACATGTCAGAATATTAGACGTCGGGCTGAAGGATCGGTCGACGTATCGACAGAAGGCTTCGAGCCATGGATTCAGGCATCGGGCCAAGAAGAGCGGATATTGTGCCAAGGATATCATAGTTGTGTAGTCAACTGGCCGATTGGGCAATAAGCCGCAAGAGAAGACGATGCGCCGAAGAATCAGACGAAGCATCGAGGGACCAATGACATGCCGGACAACATGATTAATGCTTAGTATTAATTGTTTAGATCGAAGTATGTTTTACATGTGCAGGATTAAGTACAATAGTAATGCACGAACCAAAATGAAGATCCGAAGTCAAAGATGTGACTTCGTTGGGAGTTTGAGAGTTCGTCGAAAGTCCGGACGTGGTACCGCCTAGTGTCAGACTAACACCGGTGGTGGTACCGCCCAGCACAGGCAGTGGTACCGCCCATGCCTGAAAACCCGGGATGAGATGTTTTTAGGCTCCAATTTTGAATCAACTTAAAGCCTATAAATACTCCTCTCATCCCTGGTTAAAGCACATAAGCATAGAGTATTCAAAAGTGAGAAAACGCTACTACAATCTCTTTAGAAATTCCCTCATCCACTCTAAGTTTAGAATTCTATAAGAGGAGTGTGAGTGCCTGTAAGGGTTGTCTCCTAAACCCATGAAAAAGAGAAGGGTGTAAAAGGTGGTTGGTCTTCTCCTATTGAAAGAAGACCTCTAGTGGATGCCGGTGATCTCGTCGGAGGAGGAAGCCGAAAGTGGATGTAGGTCACGTTGACCGAACCACTCTAAAATCTAGTTTGCATTTCTATTATTGCCTTTTACATACTGCAAACCACTTTACTTAGTCACTATGCTTCCATACACTTTTATATTAAGTTTCCAAAATCATTTTCAACGTAAACAGATTTTATCGTACGAAAGTTTTTGAAGACATGATTTTTCCGCTGTACTAATTCACCCATTTGGTATTAGAGCCGACCCCTGATCCTAATAATTGGTATTAGAGCCTAATTTTCTCATTTGGTTTAACACCCAAAGAGAAATGACTCTTTTCAGCTTTCACGAGAGTTACTCTCTCATTCGTCCTCCCTTTTTCAATGGGACGACAAACTACACTTTTTGAAAAACTCGAATGAGAGTTTTTTTGCTTTCATTGAATCTCGATTTATTGCACATAGTTGAATTTGGTTTTCAAAAGTCTTCTCTTCCAATGAACCATTGGAATGATTTGGAGAATAAGGTTTTTTCTCTAAATACAAAGGCTATGAATGCCTTATTTTGTGCCTTAGACAAAAACAAGTTTAATCGGGTTTCTTTGTGCGAAATGGCTTTTAATATTTGGCACATTCTTGAAACCACACACGAAGGCACAAGTAGTGTTAAGGATTCTAAAGTTAATTTTTTGATGCACGATTTTAAATTGTTTCATATGAAACCAAGCGAAACCATTGGAGACATGTACACCCGTTTTACAGATGTCGTCAATGGTTTAAAAGCTCTTGGTAAAAGCTTTTTGAATTTTGAACTTGTTAACAAGATCTTAAGATCACTTTCTAAAACTTGGGAATCGAAAGTAACGATAATACAAGAAACAAAAGATTTAAATAATTTTCCACTTGAAGAACTTATCGGTTCATTGATGATATATGAAATGGTGCACAATGCACATGATGAACATGATGAACAAAACCACCTTCCAAAGAACAGGAAGGATTTGGTACTTAGAACAATTGAAGACCACTCGAGCATAAGCTCATGTGATGGTGAACTTGAACTCACTAAGAAGTTTAAAAAGTTAATAAAACAAAAATTAAAGAACAAAAAGAACGCAACTACTTGCTTTGAACGCAATAAAAAGAACACAAATTGGGATAAATCGAGCTCCTCCGAAGATGAGGAGAAAATTAACAAAGGCGAGGTGGCAAACTATGCCTTAACAACATTCGACGATGAGGTAATCAAAATGCCCTTAGTTTAATTCGAAATTATATGATGCTTTTCATGATGCATTTTTTTTTATTTAGTTTAGAATTAATTTTTTAAAAAATTACATGTTTAATAATAAAAATGAAAAAAATTAGGAATCATGCTTATCATTCTAGTAATTTTTGAAAATAATTATTAAAATTATATGTTTATGATAAACAAAATGATTTTGAATGAAAATATGAAATCATGCTTGATGTTTTAATGATGTAATAATGTAATAAAATGTTAGATATAAATCTAATGCTTGTACACCTAACAAGATTAGTTTAAGAAGCATTAATGTGTATTTTGATGATTTCATGATTTTGATTGAAGATGATTTATGTTTAATGAAATCATGCTTGATGATTTTATACTATGCATTAGACTTTGAAGTTATTTATGATGAAATATTGCTTTTTCGGTTTTAAACAAGACGGATGATTCTCATACAAAAACTTGAGCATATTGATTTGAAATCATGCTTAATGAGTTTCTATTTTAAAATTATGCATGATGATTTTTGGCTTATTGATCTTTGTTGTAATGAAAGTTCTTTTTCGGTTTTTAAACAATTGATGCATGTTGTTATGTGACATAAATGAAAAAGGACATGCTTGAATGAAATAAATCACATGAATTGAAACTGCTAAAAAGATGAAAGGTTTCCCCTTGAAAAATTAATTTTTCCTACTTTATCAAATTTTTCAAAAAAAAAGGGGAGATTAATGAAAACATGTATATTATGCTTTTATGAATTTCATGGATTATGAAAATGATTAGTCATTAATGGTTGTTAACGAAATCATGATCTTGATTTCTTGGAATAACATGGGATTACCTTTGATGATCATTTTGATTATTTTGATTCATAGAATTTTGGATCATGACTTGATCTTTCATTTGTTATGAGATGGTTGAAATCTTTGTACCTTTGAATTCTTCCCTTCTCCTTTCAATTTTTGAAATTATGCATGTTATATATTGGAGATTTGAAACCATGCTTTGATATCATGCATACCCAAGAAATATTGATTTGACAAATTGAATGAATTAAAAATGAATGATGATTTTTCTCTTGATTATAAGTTGTGATATTTTTTATGAATCATCATCTTGATTTCTCGATATTTGATACATGAAATGTTTCTATGAATCAAGATTTTTTCATGCTATGATTCTTCTTGGTATTCACTAAAAATGATGTATTCAAATTAACCATGATATGCTACTTGACATCTTGATAATTTATGACTTGAATTTTATCATGTAAATTTCCTTGTATTCATGAAATGTTTATCTCATCACCAAAATTCTCTTGATATTTTTCACGTGATGATACGAGATTATGCATGAAATGCTTTTGATATTATTTTGATGCATACAAATGAAAAGTTATGATCATGCATGGTAGGATGAAATTTCACAAATTGATACCATCATGATGTGAAATATTTATGATTTGGAATAATAAAAGCAATACTTATGTTTTTTTTATTATAATGATATATATGATGTATTGCATATAATGTGTATCATGAATACTCTAAATGATGAATGTTTGGTATCATGATCAAAATGTTGATAAATGCTAAAAAAATTTAATGTTTTAATATCATGTATGATATGCTCATAATGATGATTGATTTATTTTTCGGTATCATGCATAAAAAATGAAATGTAAGTTTTTGAAATTGTGCATGTTTAATTTTAAAATATAATGATGCACAAATAAGATTGATACTTTACCTTTGTCATAATTTGAAAATTGATGTAAAGGGTCTTCCCTTCTTTTTGACAATGACAAAGGGGGAGATAAAAGATGTTAGCTCGCACAATTCAAGAAGAAAGCAAAAATTGCACTTCTCAAAAGAGAAGAAAGAACTTGCTTCTTGAACATCTCAAATTGTTAGCTTCCATGTTGTAAAATAATGTAACATTTTGTTAGCTTGTGTTTTTGCAAAGGAAGAAAAAATAATCACACTTCTCAAAAGAGAAGAAATTGCCATCTTGAACATCACCAAGAATTACTAGCTTGAAATCTCAAGAAGATGCAAAAATATGCTATCTTGCACATCGCAAAGAAAAGCAAATATGCTAGCTTGCACATCTTTAAATTTGCTAGCTTGTATAAAACATGCATATCTAAAACTTGATAGCTTGCATGTTCTAATATGATATAGCACTTCCTAAATTTTTGCTAGCTTGCATGATTATAAAAATGGAGATTATGTTTACTATGCAATGACTTAAAACTGCTATGTCTAAATGCATGAGAATTGAACTTCTCCTTTTTGTTGATGACAAAAGGGGAGAAGTATGATCATGTTATGCATGATTTTATCATGACATGTTTGCTTGGATTTTGAATCCAAGAGTTCTATGCCATAATGATAGGGGGAGTTTGTTTAATCTCCGGGAGTTAAGATTAACTCCGTCATCGATTGGTTGTCATCATAAAAAATGGGGAGATCGTTAAATCTCGTATTTTGACGATGAAACCAATTGATAATTGTTTATGATTTTAATCTACGTTTTAAGTGATGCAGGATGCTTCGATCAGGATGAGACAATTAAAGCAGGAAGAATCATGTTGTTTCAGAGGAAAACATGTCAGAAGATTGGATGTCGCGCCGGAGGATCAATCGACGTATCGACAGAAGGCTTCGGGTCATGGATTCAGGCATCAGGCTAAGAAGAGTGGATATTGCACCAAGGATATCGGAGTTGTGGAGTCAACTAGCCAATTGGGCAATAGGCCGCAAGAGAGGACGATGCGTTGAAGAATCGGACGAAGCGTCGAGGGACCAATGACATGCCGGACAACATGATTAATGCATAGTATTAATTGTCTAGATCGAAGTATGTTTTACATATGCAGGATTAACTATGATAGCAAGGCATGAAGCAAAATGAAGTCCCGGAGTAAAGGATGCGACTTCATTGGAAGTTCGAGAGTCTGTCGAAAGTTCGGACGTTTGTTGGAAGTTCGGACAAAACCAGCCGAGAAGTCTCTGAGCTTACCAGAGAAGCTCATTAGAACTCACCAAGAAGAATGTCGTGAAGTCCAAGAGCTTGCCGGGAGTCCGCCGGAACATTGCTGAGAGATCATCAGAAGTTCGCTGGAACAAACCAAGACATAGGGACTTATTTAGCATAGCAAATGTCTTAGGAATCATAGTTAGTACATACTTGAGTTTGGATTTGGGCTAACCCAATTAGGGGCCAGCTAGGCCCATGTAAGGACTGTGTTGGGCCTAATAAGAGGCCCAAATAGTGTCCCAAGAAGTCTCACCGTCGTGGCAAAGTCTTTGAGACTGTGTCAGGCAGTGGTACCACTAGTCTTGGCGGTTGTACTACCCCTGATAGGGTGGTAGGTGGTGGCACCGCCAGTTTGGATGGTGGTACCACCCAACACAGCCTCTTAGGCGGTGGTACTGCCCAAGTTGTGTTGAATCTCATATTTTGATGATGAAACCAATCGATATGTGTTTATGTTTTAATTTGCATTTTGAGTGATGCAGGATGCTTCGATCAGGATGAGACAATTAAAGCAGGAAAAATCATGTTGTGCCGGAGGAAAACATGTCAGAAGATTAGATGTCGGGTGGGAGGAACGGTCGACATATCGACAGAAGGTTTCGGGCCGTGGATTCGGGCATCGAGCCAAGAAGAGCGGATATTGTGCCAAGGTTATCGGAGTTGCGGAGTCAACTGGCCGATTGGGCAATAGGCTGCAAGAGAGGACGATGCGTTGAAGAATCGGACGAAGCGTCGAGGGACCAATTACATACCGGACAACTTGATTAATGCTTAGTATTAATTGCCTAGATCGAAGTATATTTTACATGTGCAAGATTAACTACAATAGCAAGGCATGAAGTAAAATGAAGTCCCAGAGACAAGGACGCGATTAATTTGGGAGTTCAAGAGTTCATTAGAAGTCTGGATATTCATTAGAATTTCTAGAAGAACTAGCCAAGAAGTCTCGAAGCTTGTCAGAGAAGCTCATCGGAACTCACTAAGAAGATCGTCGTGAAGTCCAAGAGCTTGCCGGGAGTCCGCCGGAACATTACCGAGAGATCGTCGGAGGTTCGTCGGAAGATCGCCGGAAGAATAGACTTACAGACTCGTTTAGCTCAGATTATGTCTTAGATTTCGGAGGTAGCACGTAATTGGGTTCGGATTTGGGCCAACCCAATTAGTGGTCAGCTAGGCCCGTGTAAGGACTATGTTGGGTCCAATAAGAGGCCCAAACAATGCCCCAAGAAGTCTCACCATCATAGCACAGTCTTCGAGAGTGTGTTAGGCGGTGGTACTGCTAGTCTGGGCGGTTGTACTGCCCCTGGCAGGGTGCCAAGCGGTGGTACCACTAGTCTGGGTGGTGGTACCACCCAGCACAGCCCCCCAGGTAGTGGTACCGCCAAACCTGGGCGGTGGTACTGTTAGGACTCTAGCTAGGAGAGTCCTAATTGAGAGGGACATTCATGTAAAACCTACCTAAGCCGACCCCTATTAAAGAGGTGAAGTGGCTGGCTAGGGTTAGGAGGTTATTTCTTAGAGAAGAATAAGGAGTTGTAAAGGAATAGGAGTCTTGAGTAGGAGTCCTATTAGGAGTTGGTTAGAAGTAGGAGTCTTGAGTAGGAGTTCTATTAGGAGTTCGTTAGAAGTAGGAGTCTTAAATAAGAGTCCTATTAGGAGTTAGGGTTTAGAAGCCCTATAAATAGTAATGTATTCCACCTCTTTTCATAAGAAATAGATGAATCTTTTCTGTAGCCTTTGAGCAACAACTTGGAGGGAGGAACCCCTATAGAGTTCCAAGGAGGCCGATCCCCTAAAGAGATCAACCCTAAGTTTAGAATCTGTAAGGGTTCTAACAGGTACCGCCTAGGACAGTGTCAGTATCGATTGACACTAGGCGGTGGTACCGCCCAACGTAGGCGATAGTACCGCCCATGCCTGAAGAACCTCGAATGGAAAAGTTTTAGGCTCTAAGTTTGAATCAACTTGAAGCCTATAAATACCCCTCTCATCCCTGGTTAAAGCATCCAAGCATAGAGAGTTTAAAAGTAAAGAATCACTGTAGAAATCTCTTGTGAGAATCCTCCTCTTGTCTAAGTGTTAGAATTCTGTTTAGAGAGGAGAGTAAGTGCTTGTAAGGGTTATTTCCTAAACCCGTGAAAAGAAGAAGAGGGGTGTAAAAGGTGACTGGCCTTCGCCTATTGAAGGAAGGCCTCTAGTGGATGTCGGTGACCTCGTCGGAGGAGGAAGCCGAAAGTGGATGTAGGTCACATTGACCAAACCACTCTAAAACTGCTATGTTCTCTGATTTGCATTTTATTCTTGCCAATTACATATGACAAACTACTTTATTTAGTCAATATGCTTATATACGCTTCTAAGTTATTAAGCTTCTGAAATCGATTTTCGTCGGAAACGAATTTATCGTACAAAAGTTTTTAAACTGACATTATTTTACCACTGCACTAATTCACCCCCCCTCTTAGTGCCGACCTCTTGATCCTGACAATTGGTATTAGAGCCTCGTTTCCTATTTTGATTTAACACCCAAATAGAAATAGCTCTTTTAAACTTTCAAGAGGGTTACTCTCTCATTCGTCGTCCCTTTTTCAATTGGATGGACTACACATTTTAGAAAACTCGAATGAGAGTTTTCTTACTTTCTTTAGATTTGAACTTATGGAACATTGTCGAATCCGGTTTTAGAAGATCTTCTCTTCCAATGAAAGATTGGAATAATTTGGAGAAGAAGGCTTTTTCTCTAAATGCAAAGGCTATGAATGCCTTATTTTGCGCCTTCGACAAAAACAAGTTTAATCGGTTTTCTTTGTGCGAAACAACCTTCGATATTTAGCATATTCATGAAATCACACACGAAGGCACAAGTAGTGTAAAAGATTGTAAAGTAAATTTTTTGATGCACGATTTTGAGATGTTTTGTATGGAACCAAGAGAGACTATCGAAGACATGTACACCCGTTTTATGGATGTAATAGTCTAAAAGCACTTGGTAAAGGCTTTTCGAATTTTGAACTCGTTGACAATATTTTGTGCTCATTTCTAAAACTTAGGATTCAAAAGTAATCTCTATTCATGAATCAAAAAATTTTAATACTTTTTTGATCGAAGAACTAATAGGGTCTTTGATGACCTATGAAATGATGTGCAATGCACGTAAAGAACTCGAAAACCACCTTCTAAAGAATAGGAAGGATTTCGAACTTAGAACATTTGAAGACCACTTGAGCATAAGCTTAAGTGATTGTGAACTTGAACTCACCAAGAAATTTAAAAAGTTTATAAAACAAAAATTAATGAAAAAAAAAGAACGCAACTACTTACTTTGAACGCAAGAAGAAGAACAAAAATTAGGATGAATCGAGCTCCTCCAAAGATGAGGAGAAAATTAACAAAGGCGAGGTGGCAAACTACACATTAATAGCATTCAACGATGAGGTAATCAAAATGCCTTTAATTTATTTCAAAATTACATGATTGTTTTTTCATTAATTATTTTTAATTTAGTTTAGAATTAATTTTCTAAAAAATTGCAAGTTTAATAATGAAAATGTAAAAAATTAGGAATCATGCTTATCATTGTAGTAAATTTGAAAATAATCATGAAAATTATGTGTTTATGATAAAAAAAATGATTTTGATTAAAATGCCTTATGAAATCATGCTTAATGATTTTTTCTTTCGAAATTATGCATGATGATTTTTGTGATTATCGAACTTTGCGATCTTTTGAAAGTTCTTTTTCGGTGTTATTGAATGATGCATGGATTTGGCATAAAAGAAAAGAGCATGCATGTATGAAATCAATCAATAAGTTGAAACAAAAAGAGAGGAAAGTATTTTTCTTGAAAACTTCTCAAATCCCTACCTTATCGATTTTCACTAAGAGATCAATAAAATTATTTATGCCATTTTGAATCTCTTGAAAGTAATGTTGGGATTTTGATGATTTGAATTTAAAATGAGTTTTATCAAAATCATGATCTTGATTTCTTGAAATAACATGAGATTTCCTTTGATGATCATTTTGATTATTTAAAAGGACATTTGTCGAAATGATTCATAGAATTTTGGATACATGGCTTGATCCTTCATTTGTTTATGAGATGGTTGAAATCTTTGTACCTTTGAATTCTTCCCTTCTCCTTTCGATTTTTGAAATTATGCATGTTATATGTTGAAGATTTGAAACCACGTTTTGATATCATGCATATCCAAGAAATGTTGATTTGATAAATTGAATGAATTGAAAATGAATGATGATTTTTCTCTTGAATATAACTTGTGATATTTTTTTTAATCATCATCTTGATTTCTCGATATTCGATACATGAAATTTTTCTATGAATCAAGATTTTTTCATGCTATGATTCTTCTTGGAATTCACTAAAAATGATGTATTCAAATTAACCATGATATGCTATTTGACATCTTGATAATTTATGATTTAAATTTTATTATGTAAAATTCCTTGTATTCATGAAATATTTATCTCATCACCAAAATTCTCTTGATATTTTGAATGTAATGAAATGAAATTATGCATGAAATACAAATGAGAAGTTAATGATCATGCATGATAAGATGTAATGAATTTTGATAAAATCGGCACCATCATGATATGGAATATTTATGATTTGAAATGATATATGCAATACTTATGCTTTTTATTATAATGATGTATTGCATATAATGTGTATCATGAATGCTCTAAATGATGAATTCTTGAAAACATGATCAAAATGTTGATAAATGCTATGATTTGTTACCAAAATGATGTATCATGTATGTTTGAATATCATGTATGATATGCCCATAGTGATTAATTTATTTGCATAATGCATGAAGAAAGGATACAAATGTAAAGTTTTGGAATTGTGCATGTTTTAATTTAAAACTAGGATGATGCACAAACATATTGAAAAACGATTAATTCTTTACCTTTGTCATAATCTGAAAATTGATATAAAGGGTCTTCCCTTCTTTTTGCCAATGACAAAGGGGGAGAAAGAATTTCTAGCATGCACATCATGAAAAGAGGCATACTTGTTAGCTTGCACAAGTCAAGAAGATGCAAAACATGCTAACTTGCACTTTACAATGGAAGCAAAATTGCTAGCTCAAACATTGCAAAGGAAGCAAAAATTTGCTAGCTTGCAACTTGCATATTTCAAGAAGCAAGTGTTGCCTTCTTGAACATCTCTAATTTGCTAGCTTGCATGATGTAGAACTTGCTATCTTGAACACTACAAAGAAATGTTATCTTGCCTATCTCAAGAAGCAAAAATACTAAACTTACACATCTAGCAAAATTTACAAACTTGCAAAACTCTAAATTTTTGCTAGTTTGCATGATGATAAAAATGAATATTATGTTTTTCATGCAATGTATTGAACTTAGATATCTCAAACCCTTGATAGTTGGAACTTCTCCTTTTTGTTGATGACAAAGGGGGATAAGAATGTTGATGTCATGCATGATTTGATCATGACATGTTGCTTGGATTTTTGAATCCAAGAGTTTCTATCAAAACGATATATTGATAGGGGGAGTTTGTTCAAACTCTATGAGTTAAGGTTAACTCCATCATCAATTGGTTGTCATCATCAAAAAAGGAGAGATTGTTGAATCTCATATTTTGATGATGAAACTAATTGATATGTGTTTATGTTTTAATCTGTGTTTTGAGTGACGCAGGATGCTTCGATCAAGATGAGACAATTAAAGCAGGAAAAATCATGTTGTACCGGAGGAAAACTTGTTACAAGATTAGACGTTGGGCCGGAGGAACAGTCGATGTATCGATAGAAGGCTTCGGGCCATGGATTCGGGCATCGGGCCAAGAAGAGCGGATATTACGCCAAGGATATCGGAGTTGTAGAGTCAACTAGCCAATTGGGGAATAGGCCGCAAGAGAGGATGAAGCGCCGAAGAATCGGACGAAGCGTCGAGAGACCAATGACATGCCGGACAACTTGATTAATGCTTAGTATTAATTGTCTAGATCGAAGTATATTTTACATGTGCAGGCTTAACTACGATAGCAAGGCATGAAGCAAAATGAAGTCCCAGAGTCAAGGACGTGATTACGTTGGGAGTTCGAGAGTTCGTCGGAAGTCCGAACGTTCATCGAAAGTTCTAGAGGAACCAGCAGAGACGTCTCGGAGCTTGCTAGAGAAGCTCGTCAAAACTCACTAAGAAGATCGTTGTGAAGTCCAGGAGCTTATCGGGAGTCCACCGGAACATTGCCGAGAGATCGTCAGAGGTTAGCCGGAAGCTCGCTGGAAGAATAGACTTACAGACTTGTTTAGCACAAATTATGTCTTACATTTCGTAGTTAGCACGTAATTGGGTTTGGATTTGGGCCAACCCAATTAGGGGTTAGCTAAGCCTATGTAAGGACTATGTTGGGCCCAATAAAAGGCCCAAACAGTGCCCTAAGAAGTCTCACCGTCGTGGCATAGTCTTCGAGACTATGTCAGGCGGTGGTACCACAAGTATAGGTGATTGTACCACCCCTAGCAGGGTGCCAAGCGATGGCACCGCCCATAACTGCCCCCCAGGCGGTGGTACTGCCAGACCTAGGCGGTGGTACTACCTAGGATAGTGTTAGTGTCGACTGACACTAGGCGGTGGTACTACCCAGCGCAGGCGGTAGTACTGCCCGTGCTTAGGGAACCCGTAATGGGAATGTTTTTGGCTCCAAGTTTGAATCAACTTGAAGCCTATAAATACCTCTCTCATCTTGGTTAAAGCACACAAGCATAGAGAGTTTAAAAGTAAAGAATCGCTATAGAAATCTCTTGTGAGAATCCTCCTCTAGTCTAAGTGTTAGAATTCTGTTTAGAGAGGAGAGTGAGTGCTTGTAAGGTTATCTCCTAAACCCGTGAAAAGGAGAAGAGGGGTGTAAAAGGTGATTGGCCTTCGCCTATTGAAGGAAGGCCTCTAGTGGACGCCGGTGACCTCGTCGGAGGAGGAAGCCGAAATTGGATGTAGGTCACATTGACCGAACCACTCTAAAACTACTATGTTCTCTGGTTTGTATTTTATTCTTGCCATTTACATACTTCAAACTACTTTACTTAGTCAATACGCTTCCATACGCTTCCAAGTTATTAAGCTTCCAAAATTGATTTTCGTCGGAAATGATTTTATCGTACGAAAGTTTTTAAACCAATATTATTTTACTACTACACTAATTCACCCCCCCCCTCTTAGTGCCGACCTCTTGATCCTAACAGGCTGGGTGGTGGTACTGCCCAGTGTAAGACTGACACTGGTGGTGGTACCGCCCAACGCAGGCGGTGGTACCGCTTGTGCCCAGGAAACCCGGGATAAGATGTTTTTAAGCTCTATGTTTGAATCAACTTGAAGCCTATAAATACTCATCTCATCCTTGGTTAAAGTACATAAGCATAGAGTATTCAAAAGTGAGAAAACGCTACTGCAATCTCCTTAGAAATTCCCTCATCCACTCTAAGTTTAGAATTCTATAAGAGGAGTGTGAGTGCTTGTAAGGGTTGTCTTCTAAACCCGTGAAAAGGAGAAGAGGGGTGTAAAAGGTGGTTGGTCTTCACCTATTGGAGGAAGTCCTCTAGTGGATGCCAGTGACCTCATTGGAGGAGGAAGCCGAAAGTAGATATAGGTCACGTTGATCGAACCACTCTAAAATCTGGTTTACATTTCAATTGTTGCCATTTACTTACTGCAAACTACTTCACTTAGTCACTATGCTTTCATATGCTTTTAAGTTAAGTTTCCAAAATCGTTTTCAACGTAAACATATTTTATCGTACGAAAGTTTTTGAAGACGTGATTTTTTCACTACACTAATTCAGCCCCCCTCTTAGTGCCGAGCCCTGATCCTAATAGTCATCAATAGTCTAAAAGCACTTAGTAAAAGTTTTTCTAATTTTGAACCTGTTAACAATAATTTAAGAACAAAAGTGAACTAAAAAAGGATCAAATAATATGCTATGAATGTAAGAAGCCATGGCACTTCAAAAATGAATGTCTCAAAGTAAAGAAGAAGCTACAAAAGAAAAAGAAAGTGTTCAAAGCAACTTGGGATGATTCAAGTGCATCCGAAGACGAAGAGCCAATCAACAAAGACAAAGTTGCAAATTACGCTCTAATGGCGCTCAATGATGAGGTAAGTGACTCAATCGAATCTTATTTAGCTTATGATGATTTACTTACTGCTTTCAATGATCTATATGATGAATGTAAGCTAGTTGGTAAAAAATATAAGTTATTAAAAAAGGAGCATACTTCTCTTGTTAGTGAATTTGATAGACTAAAAAATGAGCATGATGCTAGTATATTTGCTTCTTGCACTAAGTGTGATGAGATAGATTCACTTAGAAAAGAAAATATCTTACTACAAGAAATACTAGAAAATTTTAAAATAGGTAATAAATCTCTAAACATGATCTTTGCTAATAAGGGTTATATTCATAGAAAGGAAGGAATTGGCTTCGTGAGTAACACTCGACAAAAGCCAACCATCTTCATTAAAGGACCTACATTACATGTCTCACCTATAGAACTTTTGTGAAAAATATGGTCATTTTACCTACAAATGTCTATTTAAAAGGTATAGTCCACATAAATTAGTTCGAGTTCCCAAAGGAACCATAAATCACTCAATGATAGATAGATCTATTTATGAGAGACCCAATGTTAAATGAGTACCTAAAAGAAAACCCCTTTTCTTATAGATATGTCTATAATCATAAGCTAGGAGCAAGAGATGGTACCTTAATAGTGGATGCTCAAAGTACATGATCAGAGATCCAACACACTTCTTTAAGTTCACTAGCCAGACGAAGGATTTGTCACCTTCGGATACAACAACAGAAAAAATTATTAGCAAAGGAAATATAGGTAACAAATTAAACCTTTTAATTGAAGATGTGTTATTAGTAGATGCCTTAAAACATAATCTACTAAGCATTAGTCAATTGTGTGATAAAGGATATATCATCAAATTTGAATCTAATGCTTGTATAATTGAAATACCAAACAAAAGTAGATCTATGATTGCCTTAAAAAATAATAATGTGTATACTATTGATATTAATGATTTTTATGATGAAACATGTTTTTCAGCTTTAGACACTGATGTATGGCTTTGGTATAGGAGATTAGTTGATACTAGCATGAAACTAATCTCTCAAATTTCAACTAGAGAACTTGTAAGAGGAATGCTTAGCATCAAGTTTATCAAAGACAAAGTTTGTAATGCATATCGATTAGGAAAATAAATAAAAAATAATTTCAAATAATGAATTAAATAAGCACCTCTAGACCACTACAATTGATCCATATGGATTTATTTGGACCAATTGATACAATAAGCCTAGGAGGTAGTAAATGGCCTTTGTAATTATTGATGATTATAGTAAATACACTTGGATATACTTATTGACACATGAAAGGGATTGCTTTAGATGTTTTTTAAAATTTTGTAAATTAGTTCAAAATGAAAAGGGTTTTATGATTGCCTCTATTCGAAGTAATCATGGTGGTGAATTTCAAAACCATGATTTTAAAACTTTTGTGATTCCAATCGGTATAACAACTTCTCTACTCTAAGAAACCCTGAAGAAAATAGATTTTTTAAGAGAAAAAATACGAGTTTATAAGAAATTACAAGAACCATGCTTAATGGACATAGCCTACCCAAGTATTTTTGGGTCAAAGCCATTAATACGACATGCTATATCATGAACAGGGTTCTTGTAAGACCATTATTTTTCAAAACTCCCTATGAATTGTGGAACAACAAAAGACCTAATATTTCATATTTTAAAGTTTTTAGTTATAAATATTTTATTTTAAATGAAAAAGATATGTTAGAAAAATTTGATGCAAAATCCGATGAAAGTATTTTTCTTGATTATTTTTCTATGTCTAAAGCTTTTCGTGTCTTTAATAAAAGAACTTTGGTTATAGAAGAATCTATTCATGTTGTGTTTAATGAGCTTCCCAAATTTAAGAAAAATGATTTTGATGATGATCTTAATTTTGATATTTTAATTTGAATAAAAACTCTCCCCCCTTAAGCAAATTGGATGCATCTTCTTCTAAAGAATCGTTGCTTAAGGATTGGAAGTATGTAGATGCTCATCCTAAGGAGTTAATCATTAGAGATATATCAAAATGTGTTCAAACTCACTCTTCATTTAAGAATTTATGTACTAATGCAGTCTTTTTATCTCAAATTGAACCAAAATATATTGACAAAGCCCTAAAAGATTATTCATGAGTTTTTGTAATGCATGAGGAATTAAATAAATTTAAGAGAAATGAGGTTTAGAAGCTTGTTCTTAGACCTAGTGACCATTTAGTAATTAGTACTAAATGGGTCTTTAGAAACAAGCAAGATGAACTTGGTATCGTGGTTAGAAACAATGCTAGATTAGTAGCCAAATGTTTCAACCAAGAAGAAAGTATCAATTATGAAGAAACCTTCGCTCTTGTGAATAGACTTAAAGCCATAAGGATTCTCCTTGCCTATGCTAATTGTAATAATTTTAAGTTATTTCAAATGGATATTAAAAGTGCTTTTCTTAATGGCTTTATTTCCGAAGAAGTTTATGTTGAACAACCACCCAGATTTGGGAATACTATTTTTTTGAATCATATTTTAAAGTTATCTAAGGCTCTCTATGGTTTGAAATAAGCCTCAAGGGCTTGGTATGAGAGACTTAGTTCCTTTCCAATTAAGAATAATTTTATGAAAGGCAAGGTCGATACTATATTATTTATTAAATATTTTAAAAATAATTTTCTTATTATTCAAATTTATGTTGATGATATCATTTTCGGATCTTTAAATGAGTTTTTATGTAAATCTTTTGCCAATAGTATGAGCCATGAATTCAAAATGAGTTTAATCGGGGAATTAACCTTTTTTCTAGGCTTACAAATCAAACAACTTAGTGATGAAACTTTTGTTAGTCAAACTTAAGTATGCATTAGGTCTATTAAAATATTTAATATGGATAGTGCTAAGGCTATAGATACACCAATGAGCACTTCTACAAATTTAGATATGGACATTAATGGAGAATGTTTTGATCAAAATACTTATAAGGGTTTGATAGGTAGTTTATTATACCTCACAACAATTAGACCTGATATTATGTTTAGTATTGGACTATATGCTAGATTTCAATCAAATCCCAACCAATCTCACTTAAAAGCTATTAAAAGAATTTTTAGATACTTAAAAAGAACTCCGAATCTAGGATTATGGTATCTAGAAACTAAAAATCTTGAATTGATTGCTTATGCTAATGCTCATTTGTTGGTTGTCAAATAGATAAAAAAAAACACATATGGAATATATCAACTCTTAGGTCATGCACTTCTATTGGTCTTCTAGTAAACAAAACTCGGGTGTATTATCTATAACCGAAGCTCAGTATATAGTAGCAAGTGCATGTTGTGCACAAGTTATATGGATGAAAAACACTTTAGAAGATTATAGAATTTACTTGAAAAACATACCTATAAAATATAATAACACTAGTGTAATATGTTTAACAACAAATCTTATTCAACACTCTAGAACTAAACATATTGATATTAGATATCATTTTATTAAAGATCATGTTAATAATCATGATATATCTTTAGAATTTATCGATATAAAACATCAATTAGCTAATATTTTCATAAAATCTTTAAATAAGGAATAATTTGATTTTCTTAGAAGAGAATTATGCATGTTAAATCTTCTAAATGCATGAATTCCTTTATACATTTTTTGGATGTCTTGATTTTTTATAACTTGAGTTTTCTTTTAAAATCAATATAATTTTTTTCATTCCTTCTTCTTGGAATTCACTAAAGAAGAGTTTTTATTCATAGACTTTTGGTATACTTTATCTTTTATTCAATAATTAATTCCTATGAATCCTTCTTCCTTCTATTTATAAGAATAGAGATTTGATTCATAAATTTCTAGTATGCACATTTTGATCTTTTATGATGAATCCTTTCTCTTTGCAAAATTAGAAGCTTGATTCAATGAAACTTATTTTTTCATGGATTTGATTTGGTTCATGAATTTGATTTGGCTCAAATCCTTTCATGGATTTGGTTCTTATAACTTAATTTTTCTTATGATGAATGAATTCCTCCATTCTTCTTCTTCCTCTTCTTTTTATTTTTATGACAAAAGAAATAAAGAAACTTACACATCTCAAAAAAAATCAAAAAGTACTTGTATATATAAAGCAAAAGTGCTAGCTTGCCAATTTCAATAAGCAAAAGTAGTTATCTTACAAAGTTTTTGCTTAACTTCTCATTTCACAAATTTGTTAGCTTGCATAAATTGGTGTAAAACTTACTTGAATAGTTTAAAATAGTTGCATAAATTGTTGAATGATTATCCTCTTTATTGATGACAAAGGGGGAGAAATGATGAGTGTTTGGAATCATGCCAAAATAACGTTGAATATGGTATCATGCATGAAGTGACAAATGGTTAAAAAATGCTTCAGTATCATGAATGTTTTGCCCAAAATAATGTTAATTTTGGTATCATGCATGAAGTGATGAATGTTTTAGTATCATGTAGGTTATGCCCAAAGTAATGTTAATTTGTTATGAAGTGAAAAAAGTCTGCATGTTATACTTTGATAACTTAGAATTATGATGATGCACAATGTATGAAATTTTGATATATTATATTTGATCACTATGATCAAAATTGTTTCACTTGAATTCAAAGGTTATGATTCCTTTTAAACTCAAGTTTGCCTTATCTCAATATGACATATAGTAGAAGGAGTTAAGGTTAACTCCGTCATCAATTTGGTTATCATCATCAAAAAGGGAGAGATTATTGAATCTTAGATTTTGATGATGAAATCAATTAGTGAATTAATGATGTAATCCATATGTTGAGATAAGTGATGCAGGACTAACTACGATCATGAGAAAAGCAAAACGATTAAAAAAGAATCGATGTTAGGCCAGAGTCAATGATCGGCCATCGGGCTTGATGAATCAGGGGATACATCAAAGGATCGAATGATGCAATGAAAGCTCGCTGAGAGTTCACTGAAACCTCACCGGAAGTTCATCGGGAGTTCTTTGAAAGCTCGTCGGAAGATCACTGGGAGTTTGTTGGAAGTTCACCGAGAGTTTGGTTGAACAATTGACATGTCAGACAACTTAGATTATGTGTATTGTAATTGTTTTAGACTTCACTATCGTAGTTAGGATTTTAATTTGAGTTAGTTTTGGGAGAAATCTTATTAACTCAATTAGGGGACAATTGGGCCCAAAACAGGACTGAATTGGGCTAGTTGGATGGCCCATTCAGCCACTTAGAGCCACGTCAAGCGATGATACCATCCAGACTAAGCGATAGTACCACTTGAGGCTTAGTCACCTAGGTGGTCTAGGCAATGGTACAGCCTAGACTGGGTAGTGGTATTACCGGCAGTTAATACTGTTATGTAATGGTACCACCTTGTCAGGCAGTGGTCCTGCTAGAGCCCAATCTCTAAGGCTCTGTCAGGTGATCGTACCGCCCAAACTGGGCGATGGTACTGCTCAGTATCAGTTTGCAAGCGGTGGTACCACCCTAATGCTAGTATCCCAAAAACTGTTAGGACTCTAGCTTGGAGAGTCCTAATTGAGAGGGACATTCATGTAAAAATGTTAGGACTCTAGCTAGGAGAGTCCTAATTGAGAGGGACATTCTATTAGGACTCTAGCTAGGAGAGTCCTAATTGTGAGGGGCATTCATGTAGGAGGTTTTTTCTTAGAGAAGAATTAGGAGTTGTAAGGGAATAGGAGTCTTGAGTAGGAGTCCTATTAGGAGTTGGTTAGAAGTAAGAGTCTTAAGTAGGAGTCCTATTAGGAGTTAGGGTTTAGAAACCCTATAAATAGCCATGTATTCCTTCTCTTTTCTTAAGCAATAGATGAATCTTTTCTACAGCCTTTGAGCAGCAACTTGGAGGGAGGAACCCCTATAGAGTTCTAGGGAGGCCAATCCCCTAAAGAGATCAACCCCAAGTTTAGAATCTGCAAGGGTTCTAACACCTGGTATCAGAGCAGCGTTCTTGGCATCTCGCTGCCCTTCCACAGCCATCCATCAACCCTCCACAACCATCCAAAGCAATTCCCACAATTGCTTAAAAGATCGTCATCGAATTCCGCCATCATCTCCACCACCGCGGATCATCCTTTGATCTCCCCGTGAATTGCAACAGGTTCTAGTTTCCTACCTTACTGCTGCTGCAATTTAGTTATCCTTATTCGAAAATCAAAAAAAAAAAAAATCGTTCTTATATTGCTGCATAAACTTTTCGTCACAAAGTTTTCATCTCTACGACGAAAGATACATTGCAGAATTCCAGCCGCATATCACCATCTGTTTGATCTTGCTATTGTGCTTTTTCTATCCAAATTTCTACGAAATTTTTATGATATCTTTGACACTTCCTAGCAGTGGATTTCCCTTTGGTTTCATCAAAAAATTCTCAATATAAACTACTGATCTTTTATGTCCAATCTGCTACACTTGAATTGCAGAATTCAAGCCGCATAGCACCATCTGTTTGATCTTGCTACTGTGCTTTTTCTATCCAAATTTCTACGAAATTTTTATGAAATCTTTGACACTTCCTAACAGTAGATTTTCCTTTGGTTTTATCGAAAAATTCTTAATATAAACTACTGATCTTTTATGTCCAATCTGCTGCACTTGAAAATCTATGCTGCAGAAAATTTCAGCTGCATATCGTTGCCTTAACCCATCTATTTGCAATCTTTTTTGAATGAAATTTCTTATAGACTTCATAAATCATCTTGGCTTCCATCTAAGATTGATCTATTAAGAAATTCATCTCTAAAAACGATTTTATGTTGCTGCAAATTTTCATCGTATCCCGCTGAAATTTTTCGACGATAATTCTGCAATTGCAACTTGCACCAATTTCTTTGCTATTATACTGCCGAAATTTTCTTGATTAAATTAGATATTCTTGCTGTCATATAAATTGTGATTTTGCTATCAATTCCCTCCTCAATTCTCTCAAGTTTTTGGTGGAAATTACGTCGAGAAACCATTGTTTCTTCGACGACAATTCTACTCTTACAAGACAGCACATACTTGCTGCAACTTCTATGGATTTCTGTCAAACCTTTGCTACCATCTACCACAGATCCAAAACTTTCATCCACAGCCCTAAAACTCTACCAAACCACACCCTCAAACTGCACCCAAAACAGCCACAAAACAAGCCTAAACCGCAGCCTACATCCACCAATCCACCAACACTTTCGACCATCACTTCTCTCAACCTATACATGCCTTTAACCCAACAGCAAAAGAGAGATCTTAACATCATTGATTTGGGGCCATATACTATGGCATCTATGGAGGCAATCAATGCTAAATTCGAAGCCTTGGAGGCGCGAATGGAGGATAAGATTCGGACGCTCTTTACCGAACTCAGATTGGGCCGACCACTAAGCCCGAAGAAATCATATCAAGGAGAGAGCTTTGCCCAATCACACCAAGCCCGAAGAGATGACTTCCAAGGGAGAGTAGGCTCTATGACCAACCCCAACTATCCATGCATGAGAGTGGACTTCCCTAGATGGGAAGAAGGAGACCCGATTGGTTGGATCTCGCGCGCGGAGCGATATTTTTCGGTACCACAAAACCGCGGATGTATCTATGGTGAAAATTGCAGCTATACATCTTGAAGGGGATGCCATACAATGGTTTGACTAGTTTGAACATACTTATGGAGTCCTTTCATGGCGACAATTCAAAGAAGGACTGCTGATTCGCTTCAGACCAACCGATTACGAGAATATTGACGAACAACTAGCAAAGATCCAACAAACCTCCACCATTCAGGAGTACCAAACTAGGTTTGAAAGGTTATCTAATCAAACTCATGATTGGTCTCAAAAACAGCTATTGTGGACCTTCATTGAGGGCTTGAAGCCGGAGATCCGAGGAGAAGTTAAAGCGCGACAACCGTATACGCTTATGGCAGCCATCTCTTTCGCACGACATCAAGAGGAGCAATTGAACCATGAAGCTCGGAGGACTAGGGTCTCTCCTCAACCAGTAATATCGAAGCCCTTAGCCCCCCCTACTGTCGACCCAGTCCCTACACTAAAGAGGTTAACAAGAGAAGAGCTTCAGGAGCGATATGCGAAGGGGTTATGTTGGCATTGTGACGAGCCGTGGAGTCGTGAGCATCGCTGTAGTAAAGGGGGACTTCTTATGATTGAACCGATAGAAGAAGAGGTCATTGAACATCCAAAAGAGAGCCTTGAACATGAAGAAGAAGATGCAGAAGAAGAGCCACAACCGACCGAAGTTACGGTACATACACTAGCTAGCTACTCAAACCCGCAAACGATGAAAATTGGAGGCCTTCTCAAACAACAACCAATCACTGTTCTCATCGACACGAGCAGTACTACTAACTTCCTAAATAGTAAGCTTGCTGTTCGGATATTATTACCTATCGAGAATCGCTGCAGGTTCGATGTTAAGGTCACCGACGGACGGATTTTGAATTATGATCATAGGCGCTTGCAGGAGAAACTATTGCTGCAGGAACTAGAGATAATTGCATATTTCTTCCTTCTCCCTCTTAACAATCATGAGGCCATGCTCAAAATTAAATGGTTGACGACATTATGTGATATTTCTTGGAATTTTATGAAACTAATTATGAAATTTTACAGTAAGGAGAAACAGGTGACATTGCACGGGAAACGTGGGGGCGACATAACAACGATTTGCACGCAACAAATGGAGAATGTTTTGCATAAAGCATGCAGCGGCTTTTTGGTACAACTTGAGCAGCAAACTAAGGGAGAGCCAACAGAATTTGAAGATCCAAATCTACTTCCTTTGCTTGCTGAATTTTCAAATATATTTGACGAACCGCGCAACCTACCTCTTACCTGTCGGCATGATCATTGTATAATGATTCTTCCAGGCAAATCTTCAGCAAATGCTCAGCCATATCAGTATCCACATCTCCAGAAGGATGAAATAGAAAGGATTATAAAAGAGATGCTCAAAACAAGAGTTATTCGGCCAAGTTGCAACCTCTACTCTTCGCCGGTACTACTTGTACGCAAGAAGGACGAAACAAGGCGAATATGTGTTGATTACCGAGCTCTCAATGGCATAATCATCAAGGACAAATACTTTATTCCAATAGTAGATGAATTGCTAGATGAAAGGGAGCATAAATCTTTACAAAGCTGGACCTTTGATCCGGGTATCATCAAATACGAGCATGCGAAGAAGACATACGAAAAACCACCTTTTGAACATACAACAACCACGAATTTTTGCTTTCTTCAACAAAAGGTGGAATATCTTGGGCATATCATATCAGAGGAAGGTGTGGCAGTGGACCCCTTCAAAATTAGAGCAATGCAAAACTGGCCGACCTCGAGAAACATAAAATTGCTACATGGCTTTCTAGGTTTAACATGCTACTACCGCAAGTTTGTGAAAAACTATGGAAAGATCAGTGCACCACTTACTTCCTTACTAGAAAAAGATGTCTTCCAATGGTTGGACAGAGCCTCCGCTGCCTTCGACAAACTTAAGGCAGCCATGACGACGACGCCGGTGCTAACACTACCAGATTTCAACCGACCCTTCATTATTGAGGCCGACACATTTGGAGTTAGAATTGGAGCCATTCTCATGCAAGATGGTCGACCACTCGCATACACTAGCAAGGCATTATCTCCCTCCGATCAAAATATGTCAACATATGATAAGGAGATGCTCGCCATTGTGCGCGCAGCAACGAGGTGAAGATTGTACTTGATCAAGCGATACTTTCAAATCAAGAGCGACCATAAAAGCCTAAAATATCTCTTGGAGCAGAAGATATCTTCCCCCGAGCAGCAAAAATGGGTAACAAAACTTCTTGGATTTGATTTTGAAATAACTTACAAAAAGGGGAAAGAGAATGTTGTTGCAGATGCGCTTTCGCAGCTACCTGAGCAAGTTAAAGTTTCGACCGTTTCACTTCCGACCAACGACTTCCTTGAGGATATTAAGATGGAATGGCAGGAAGATTCAGATACTAGTAAGATTATAAAAAAATTGGAGGAAGCACCAAGCCCCATGGCTCATTACAATTGGGACTCAAAAGAATTACACTATAAGGGATGCATTGTGCTTGTGACAAATTCTACTTGCATCTTCAATAGCAGATTTTGGACAAAGTTATTCTATATGCAGGGTACTAAATTGAAAAGGAGTACGACATATCACCCACAAACCAACAGCCAACCGGAAGTTTTAAACAAGTGCTTGGAGACAGCCCAAAGCCACCCACCAAATATGACTACCCAAAGAGAACTCCAGACCCAGCCAAGTGCCATTATTGATCGACGGATCGTGACTGGACGACGACGACCCACTAATGAAGTGCTAATATAGTGGGCGAACCTACCAAAAGAAGATGCCACTTGGGCGAACTATGACGACTTGAAGATCAAATTCCCAGAATTCATGAATCATCAGCCTCGAGGACAAGGCTGATTTGAAGAGGGCGGGTCTGTTAGGACTCTAGCTTGGAGAGTCCTAATTGAGAGGGACATTCATGTAAAAATGTTAGGACTCTAGCTAGGAGAGTCCTAATTGAGAGGGACATTTTGTTAGGACTCTAGCTAGGAGAGTCCTAATTGTGAGGGGCATTCATGTAGGAGGTTTTTCCTTAGAGAAGAATTAGGAGTTGTAAGGGAATAGGAGTCTTGAGTAGGAGTCCTATTAGGAGTTGGCTAGAAGTAAGAGTCTTAAGTAGGAGTCCTATTAGGAGTTAGGGTTTAGAAGCCCTATAAATAGCCATGTATTCCTTCTCTTTTCTTAAGCAATAGATGAATCTTTTCTGCAGCCTTTGAGCAGCAACTTGGAGGGAGGAACCCCTATAGAGTTCCAAGGAGGCCGATCCCCTAAAGAGATCAACCCCAAGTTTAGAATCTGCAAGGGTTCTAACAAAAACCTAGGATGAGATACTTTATGGCTCCATTTTTGAAGCCATTGGGGTCTATAAATACCCCACTATTTCTTGCATGAGAAGTGTGAATAAAAGTCTTTAGATTTTGGTTGTAAAAGTTTTGAAAAGATGCTAAGTGTTATCCTCCTTTAGTCTTATGATCAATTTAAGAGAGGTGTGAGGCTTGTAAAAGGTTGTCTCCTAAACCTGTAAAAAGGAGAAAGTGTTGTAAGAGGGTGGTTGGTCTTCACCCATTACAGGAAGACTATTAGTGGACATCGGTGGCCGCAACGGAGGTGGAATCGGAAGTGGATGTAGGTCATGATGATCGAACCACTATAAATCCGGTATGCTTTCTTTCTGTATCATTTCTTTCATACTTTTTATTCTCATCACTCACTGATTTACTTGCTCACTGCCCTCAATCACTTATGAACATTTTTAAGTTTAAATGCTTTTTCGGATAAAATCTTTATCGAATAAATCTTAGAATCAACGTCATTTTTATTAAAAGCACTAATTCACACCCCCTTTCCCCACACCCCCCCCTCCCCCTCTTAGTGCCGACTTGATCTTAATATGGCACCGGCTTGACTGGTTTGCCGAGACGTTGCTCGAGTGATGACTAACTAAGCTACATGACTTAGACAAAGACTAGACCTACTAATCGAGGTACTCAACTTGGGCATAAGCTTGACTAGTTCACCGAGCTGTTGCTCAAGCAATGAATGGTCGAGTTGCATGACTCGGAAAAAGATTGGACCTGTTGACCGAGGAACTCAACTCGGGCACAAGTTGGGTTTGTTCGCTAAGACGTTGCTCGAGCGATAACTGGCTGAGCTACACAACTCGGGCAAAGACTGAACCTATTGACTAAGGTACCCAACTCAGACATGGGCTTGACTAGTTCAATGAGATGTTGCTCGAGTGATAACCAACCAAGCTACATAACTTGGGCAAAGACTGAACCTACTAACCGAGGTAACCAACTCAAGCATAGGCTTAACTGTTAGGATCGGAGCGGCACTAAGAGGGGGGGGGTGAATTAGTGCAGCGGATTAAAACTTCGATTTTAATAAAATCTTTCGTACGTTAAGAACGAAGCTTGAGAAATTTAACTTGAAGGCGTATTGCAGCAAGAGTAATAAGGAACTAATGCAGTAAGAAGATTTGCAGTAATGTAAATGACAATATTAAAAAGCAAACCAGAGATTACGCCGATTTTTAGAGTGGTTCGGTCAAATGACCTACTCCACTTGCGAGGCCCCTCTTCGATGAGGCTCCCACCTTCCACTAGCAAGTCTCTTGAAAATGGAAGGGTAAACACCCCTCTTACAACCTTTTACAAGCAGCTCAACCTCTTACAAATTTTCAATAAGAAAGAAGGAGGAGAACTCTCTAGCAAATTGAAAACAAGGCTTGCTAAGACTTTCTAAGACTTTTCTCTCAATCAAAATGCTTCTCAAAAGTTGTAACCTCAGCTGAGATTTGAGGGGTATTTATAGGCCTCAAGAGGATTCAAATTTTGGGCTCCAAAATTTGAATTCTCTTAGGGTTCCCGGTGCTGGCGGTTCCACCGCCCAGCCAGGCGGTGCCACCGCCCAGCGTTCGGGTGCTGGGCGGTGCCACCGCCCAGCCAAGGAGGTGTCACCGCCCAGCACTCGGGTGCTGGGCGGTGCCACCGCCCAGCCAGGCGGTTCCACCGCCTGACTTTCCGATTCATTGGTTTGGCTTATTTTTCGCCCAAACCAAATCTGATTTTGGCCCCAGTTGGCCCCTAACCAGGATATAGGATTATCTCTTAATCCTAATCCTAATTACAGGTGAACTACATAAAAAAAACATCCTAAGCAAGTTTTTTAACCGCGAACGTCGAGTCTTGTTCCGGCGAGCTTTTCCGACGAACTCTTCCGACGGACTCCCTGCAAGCTCCCAATCTTTATGATGACTTTAACGAGTAGCCGAGCCTTCTTGGTGATCTCCGCGAGCCTCCGACGATTTCTTCGGCGAACTTCCAACACGTTCCCGATTTCTTCTCGGACGGTTCCGGCAGCATCTCCGATGATTCTCCGGTCTCTTAAACGTCTATCAAACTCGACTCCGGTATCCTTGCTTTATGTTTTCTGATTATCGTAGTTAATCCTGCACACTTAACTCAATAATATGGATTAGATCAATTAACCCACCAATTGATTATATCATCAAAATCCGAGATTCAACAATCTCCCCCTTTTTGATGATGACAATCAATTGATGACGGAGTTAAACATAACTCCCCCTATCTATATGCCATATTATGAGAAGATAAAACACTTGAATTTCATCATTGAATTCAAGTATAAACCTATAAGCTCTAACCGTAGAACTTATCGTTATTCTCATTAAGCATAATGTAAATGCGAAACTTTGATGAAAATCTTTTTCAAGTCGAAAGATAAGAGACAAATTTTACTATGACAAGAGATAAAGATTTTCAACTTGAATTGCATGATTATACATTTTAGGCATGCATTCAATATGATCAATCAATCTTACAATATTTTCAAGGATTTTGCAAGGCATATAAGATAATCATCGATCGATCACTTTTCTCAAGGATTTTGCAATTCATATTTTGTCATGCTATTAAGAATGATATAAGTCATCACTTTTCTCCCCCTTTGTCATCAACAAAAAGGAAAATGAGACTTGAAGCACATATTTTGTCATACAACGATTTTATCATTGAAAATTAAGTATGCAAAAATATTTACGCAGAGTTCATTTTAGAGGAAAATTCAGCATGCATTCATATTATCTAATCTCTTCTTCCTATGAATAACAGAAATTGTAGATGTATAAGAGAGAGATTGGGATAAGAGAAAAAATTCAAGTAGTAATTTCACGAAGTCAAGATCATAATTCGAATACAAACTCATTCAAATCGTCAAATTCATGAAAATCTCAACATTACTTTTTAATCATCACATAAGGCATTTAAAGAATTTTTGAAACATAGGAGAATGATTAATTTAAGCATACAATGTTTCAATCAAATTCAAGTCATGAATGCCAATACTTTCATATTTGTAAGTATCAATTCATGAATGCCAAAAGATATTATTTGTGATTCCAATTTTGCAAGATCAAGATTATGATTTAGATAAAACTTATTTAAATCAAATCGCTAACTTGAAATTCATTATCAAGTCATCAAAGTCGATTTCGAGATTTCACAACATGTCATATGGAATGAGAGATGGAAAGAAGATGAAAAACTTTACGGAAAATCCAATCAAACAAGTTTATTGTTTAGGGACAATTTAACATACCTAATTCCCTTCTAATGAATTCAAATTGGTCTTCATTCAAGGCTTTTGTGAATATATCCGCTAATTGATGCTTTGTGTCAATGAATTCTAGAACAATATTATTGTTAAGGACATGATCGCGTATGAAATGATGCCTAACGTCGATGTGTTTAGTTCTAGAATGCTGAATTGGATTTTTAGTAAGACATATGGCACTAGTATTATCACATTTTATGGGAATATTTTTAAAGTGAATTCCATAGTCTTCTAATGTATTTTTCATCCAAATGACTTGTGCACAACATGCACTTGCAGCTATGTATTCGGCTTCTGCCGTAGATAGTGCAACTGAATTTTGTTTCTTGGAAGTCCAAGAAACAAGTGCATGTCCTAAAAATTGGCATGTTCCGGATGTACTTTTTCTATCTATTCTGCATCCGCCAAAATCGGCATCCGCATAGGCTATTAAATCAAAATTTTCAGATTTTGGATACCACAATCCTAAATTTGAAGTTCCTTTAAGATACCTAAATATTCTTTTAACACTCTTAAGATGAGATAATTTAGGATTAGATTGAAACCTAGCGCAAAGTCCTACACTAAACATAATATCCGGTCTAGTCGCAGTGAGGTAGAGTAGACTACCTATCATTCCCCTATACGTTTTTTGATCGAAACTTTCACCATTTTCATCCATATCTAACTTAGTCGCAGTACTCATAGGGGTGTTTATTGCTTTTGAATTATCCATGTTAAATCGTTTTAACAATTCTAATGTATATTTGGATTGGTTAAGAAATATACCATCACTAAGTTGTTTGATTTGTAATCCCAAAAAGAAAGTTAATTCACCCATTAAACTCATTTCAAATTCAAGACTCATACATTTGGCAAATGATTCACATAGTGATTCATCCGAAGAGCCAAACACAATATCGTCAACATAAATTTGCACAATAAGAAAATTATTTTCAAAATGTTTAATAAACAATGTAGTATCAACCTTGCCTTTGGTAAAATTATTTAAAATAAGAAAGGAACTAAGCCTTTCATACCAAGCTCTAGGAGCTTGTTTTAAGCCATAGAGAGCTTTAGTCAATTTGAATACATGATTAGGAAGAAGAGAATTTTCAAATCCGGGAGGTTGTTCGACAAATACTTCTTCGGAAATAAAACCATTCAAGAAAGCACTTTTAACATCCATTTGAAATAGTTTAAAATTATTACTACTAGCATAGGCAAGGAGCATCCTTATGGCTTCTAATCGAGCCACGGGAGCGAAGGTTTCTTCGTAATCGATACCTTCTTCTTGGTTGAAACCTTTGGCCACTAATCTAGCCTTGTTTCTAACCACAATACCATTTTCGTCTTGCTTGTTTCTAAAGACCCACTTAGTACCTATGACTAAGTGGTCACTTGGTCTAGGAACAAGCTTCCATACCTCATTCCTCTCAAATTGGTTCAATTCTTCTTGCATTGCAATGATCCAAAAATCATCTTTTAAGGCTTCGTCAATGCATTTAGGTTCAATTTGAGAAAGGAAGGCGGCGTTAGCACAAAAATTTTTGAAAGAAGAACGAGTTTGAACCCCTTTTGATGTATCTCCTATAATTTGCTCTTTTGGATGAGCATCTACATACTTCCATTCTTTTGGTAAAGAAATTTCGGAAGAAGATGCATTCAAATGGCTATTTTGAGGAGAGGGTTCATTTAAATTCAAATTATCAAAACCAAGATCATCATCAAAATCATTTTTCTTTAAATCGGAAATTTCATTAAAAACTACATGAATAGACTCTTCAATTACTAAAGTTCTTTTATTAAAAACCCGAAAAGCTTTAGAAACGGAAGAGTAACCAAGAAAGATGCCTTCATCGGATTTAGCATCAAATTTTCCTAAAGCATCCCTTTCATTTAAAATAAAGCATTTACAACCAAAAACTTTAAAATAGGAGATGTTTGGTTTTTTGTTATTCCATAATTCATAGGGAGTTTTGGATAAGGATGGTCTTATTAGGACTCTATTCATGATGTAGCAAGCCGTATTTACAGCTTCGGCCCAAAAGTACTTAGGTAAACTTTGTTCATTCAACATAGTTCTTGCCATTTCTTGTAGGTTTCTATTTTTCCTTTCAACTACTCCATTTTGTTGAGGATTTCTTGGAGTTGAGAAGTTGTGATTGTACCCATTACTTTCGCAAAAATTTTGAAATTCATGGTTTTGGAATTCACCACCGTGATCACTCCGAATTGATGAAATCATGAAGCCTTTTTCGTTTTGAGTGAGTTTACAAAATTTAGAGAAACACTTGAAGCAATCACTTTTGTGAGCTAAGAAATAGGTCCAAGTATATCTAGAGTAGTCATCCACAATCACAAAAGCATATTTGCTTCCACCTAGACTTGTTGTATCAATTGGTCCAAATAAGTCCAAATGGATCAATTGTAATGGTCTAGTAGTGCTAATTTGATTTTTTGGTTTGAAGCTTGTTTTTATTTGTTTGCCTAGTTGACATGCATCGCATACTTTGTCCTTAATAAACTTTAAATTTGGAATTCCTCGTACTAATTCTTGAGATGAGATCTTAGATATTGTTTTCATGCTTGCATGGCCTAATCTCCTATGCCAAAGCCAAGCATCATCATTTACGACGGAGAAGCACATTTCATTACTTAGTTCATCAAGATTGATGGTATAGACATTATTTTGTTTTAAAGCAATCATAGTCATGTTATGATTTGGTTTTTCAATAATGCACATATTTGATTCAAATCTAACGATGTAACCTTTATCGCATAGTTGACTAATACTCAAGAGATTATGTTTCAATCCATCAACTAGTAAGACATCATCAATGGAAAAATTAAATTTGTTACCAATAGTTCCCTTGCCAATGATTTTGCCCTTGTTGTTGTCTCCGAAGGTAACGTACCCTTCTTCTTTGCTAGTGAGCATAGAGAAATGAGATGGATCTCCAGTCATATGTCTTGAGCATCCACTATCGAGATACCATCTCTTGCTCCTAGCTTGTAGGTTTGTCTACAAAAGAGGATGATTTTTAGGTACCCATTTGATTTTGGGTGCCTCAAAAATTGACCCACTAACTTTGTTATTTATGATTGAATTCTTTATAGTTCCTTTAGGAACCCATATTAATTTTTGTGAACTAATTTTCCTAAATGGGCATTTGTAGGCAATATGTCCGGATTTGCAACAAAAGTTGCATTTCATATAAGAGGAAACATGTAATGTAGGTCCTTTTATGAAAGTGGTAGGATTTTGATGTAATCCTTTTACAAATCCAATTCCATTTCTATTTGCGATGTGACCCTTGTGAGCAAGGATCATATCTAATCCTTTGCTACCGACCTTAAACTTGTTTAAGGTTTCCTTAAGAAGCAAGTTTTCATTTTTTATTGCTTCTAAGTGCTCACACTTAGAGCATGGAGGAGTTTGAAGACTATCAAACTTATCTTGTAGCAAAGCATGCTCTTTCTTTAAGATACTTAACTTCTTGCTAACAATTCTACATTCATCAAATAATTCATGAAAAGCGATAGACAGTTCTTCAAAAGATAAATCTTCATTAAATAAATCGCATACCTCTTCTCCTAACGCCATTAGCGCGTAATGAGCAACTTGCTCGGTGTTGGACTCCTCTTCTTCGGATGCGCTTGAATCATCCCACGTTGCCTTGAATGCCTTCTTCTTTGATGTCCTCTTTTTGGCTTGAGGACAATCGTTCTTGAAGTGTCCCGGTTTTTTGCATTCATAGCAAATCACTTGGTCCTTCTTTTGTTCAAATTTATTTTTTGTATTATTTTTAAATCTGTTCTTTCTTAAATATTTTTTAAACTTTTGAGTCAAAAGTGCAATGTCATTGTCACTGTCCTCATCACTTGATGTTCCTTTCAAGTGGTCTTCTTGTGATTTGAGTGCCATATCCTTCCTGTTCTTTGGAAGGGGGTTCTCGAGCTCGTCATGAGCTTGACATGTCATTTCATAGGTCATTAGAGACCCAATGAGTTCTTCAAGAGGGAATGCTTTGAGGTCTTTGGCCTCTTGAATGGCCGTAACTTTTGGATCCCAACTTTTAGGGAGGGATCTTAAGATTTTAGTTACTAGTTCAAAGTTAGTAAAATCTTTACCAAGAGCTTTGAGTCCATTGATGACATCCGTAAACCGGGTGTACATGTCTCCGATGGACTCACTTGGTTTCATTCGGAAAAGTTCGTAAGAGTGCACAAGGATGTTGATTTTGGACTCTTTCACTCGGCTAGTGCCTTCATGAGTGACCTCAAGAGTTCTCCAAATATCAAAAGCCGAATCACACATTGAAACACGATTAAATTCGTTTTTGTCTAGTGCACAAAACAAGGCATTCATAGCCTTTGCATTTAAAGCAAAAACCTTCTTCTCCGATTCATTCCATTCGCTCATCGGAAGAGAAGATTTTTGAAATCCATTCTCGACAATAGACCAAAGCTCAAAGTCCATAGAAATGAGGAAGATTCTCATGCGAGTCTTCCAATATGTGTAATCCGACCCATTAAACAAAGGTGGTCGTGCAATAGAATGGCCCTCTTGCATGCCGGAGTAAGCCATCTCTCTTGGGTATTAAACCA